>NC_056728.1:753410719-753644953 GCF_019279795.1 Protopterus annectens | reverse complement strand
ACTGTGGATATTCTGGACTACTAGTATCCTATACAAAGTCCCATTCTTTTGCAAATTTCTGAAACAACTGACTAGTAAATCGAGTACCCTTGTCAGAAATAACTGTGTGTGGTCTACCATGGACTGAGAAATGACATTTCAACTTGGCGGTAATAGCAGTGGATGTTAGATAAGGTAGTAAGTCAATCTCAGACCAGTTCAAGTAAGAGTCTGCCAACTCTAAGTAATGCTGTTTGTTCCCCTCGAATATATCAGTGGCTACCATTGACCAAAAGTAGTTCAGTATCTTGATTTAGCTGAAATGTTTTTTTCAAATGCGGTTTAGTACTATTGCATACTGAACAAGAAGAAAGTACTTTATCAATTTATTTTACTAGAGAAGGCCAGAATACTAGCTCTCACCCTTCTTTTGGTAGATTCGGAGCCTGGATGACCATAGTGCACAATCTGGATATACTCATGTTGTAAAGAAGCAGGAACAACAATTTTAGGACCTTTGAAAATAATGTTATCTTCCATCAACGTCTCATCTCTGTAAGGAAAATAAGTTTGCACTTCAGGTGGTACACTAGATTGCTTTAACGTCTGTCCAGCATTAATATAGTGATTGAGCTTTTGCAAAATCAGATCTGTCTTTGTATGACCCAGACCTCCTAACCGTACCGAATTACTCTGTTTTTACCTAGTTTTGGTGTCCAAATAATGGGGTGCCATGATTCCTTAGTGGCACCCCTTCATTTCCGATTTTTCCAGGTTCTTTGAATTTCCACGCTTTCAGAGCTGATGTCATCACGTGCGCGATTATGTCAGCAGCACCAGCCAGTCGGAATTGAGCTCAAAGGCTTTCTCGGCTGGTTGGCTGTTTGAAATCTGGCTTGCTAGCAACTAGAGTGCAAGCTGGTATGCTTTTTATTTTCCCTGCTGTGAGCTGGATTTGTAATGCTGATTTATGCATGGTATTTAGTATGCTTTTTCTTTTCCCTGCAGCGAGCTGGATTTGTATTGCTGATTGGAGTGTATTTTTGAGTTTTATTTTTCCTGCTGCTGGATTCTATTGCTAATTGGAATGTATTTTATATAACCGCAAGTCTTGCCTTACTTACACAGCTGGCATCCAAATGCATGTTGTTTCTAAGGTAAGTACTGTGCTTACTAAACAAAGTATGTATGCTTCTTCAACAGAGTTGTCTGCTCATATGTGCTCCTAGTTTTGTTGAGTGATAATGACTTTTGGTTGAAAGGATTACTTGTGTACAGCTGGGAATCCTGGGATAAAAACGAAAATTAAATTGTACCAGCATTTATTACATATGGCCTAAAGAAGGCGGAGTGATTTGCTTGTTGCGTGCCTTGTGTGATAAGAACATTGCTTTGCCAGAATATATGCAGACTGATTTCTTTTCTTGATAGTTAATTAATATTAGGCTAACTATGCAGGTGGTCTTGTTAGGCCCGCCAAAATGTCATATAAAGACTGGATGATTTGCCCAGACTGCCCATTTCCATACCTACTGGGTGAACCATGGATCCCACTTAACCAGCAGTCCCCAGCTATGAATTTATGCTTAAATTTATTTTCTCTGTTGTATTTTGTCCAAGTGTGTTAGTTTATCAGCACATAATGTGACATGAGCTTTGTATATGCAAAAACAGATACAGAAGTGAAACTAATTTTTGTTGATAGGTGACTATTTGTTAGACTAGCCTTCCATTTATTGCTGACTTATGTGTAGTATATATTAGCCGTGTATATTTTAATGGTTGTGTGCATGTGCACCTTGCTTTTTTAAAAGACTCTCCTGTGTCAGAGTACACACAAATCCAGTTAGTGGTGTATTCACAACAGCTCTTTTTCTCTACAGAAGATTCCTTAAATCTTACTTTGTCAACCTAGCCTTTTTTCCAGAGTTAGTGACTACTGTTGATCATTTTTCTCATGGCTTAGTAATTTTGGTAATGCTAGTGGTACCAAGCCCATTTTGGTTCATAACAGCTGCTCTTGACATGCCAGTTTTATGTATTTATTTGTAGTTTCTTAAACAGTTAGATTGGCTGCTCATCCAACCCTTTTCAGCCAAAAAACTGGGCTCTGTGGGGACACACGAGAAATGCTTGACTATATTTTGTTTAATATTTTGTCTGTTCAACTTGCATTTAAAAGTTGGTATCCCACAATTCCACCAGAGTGGGCGAGGTTACATAATTATGTATGCAAATTTTATGTTAACCAGCGTACAGATTTGTACCTATTTTGCTTTGCCTTTATCCAGATTTTTGATGTTTCCAGGTTGAGAGGTATGGTATGATCTCTCAGCTCATCAGATCTCATGGTAGAAAGGTTACGCACTTAGAGTCAAATTTCTTTGCATGAAGCTGTTTCGTTGTATTTATGGGGGAATCTGGATAAGGTATCAGCCAGGTAAAGAAGTTTGCTTGTTGTATACAGCATTTTGAAGATGTACTTTTGCAATTTGAGCATCATTTTTTGTAATCTCGCTGGAGCTGAAGCATAGGCTTTTTTAGAATAGTAACTAGAGCTTGGTGATCAGTTTCAATCTGAGTAGCTCGACCATAGATATCTAATCTCATCTAATAAAACTTTGAACATTGAAATTTTTCTCAATTTGAGCATATTGCATTTCAGGTTGGGTGAGAGTTCTAGATGCATAGGCCACTGGTCTGCCTTCTTAAAGAATAACTGTGCAAAGGCCAAATTTTGAAGCATCACAGGAAAGAGTTACTGGTTTATTGACATCATAGTATCTTAATGTAGGTGGGGTGGCATTTTTCTGCTTAAGGTCTTCAAATGCCTTCTGGTGCTATTCCAGCCAAGACCCATATACCTTTTTGCGCATAAACTTGCCTAAGTAGTTGACCATACCAAGTAAACATAGAGTCTGAACATTGTCTGATGATGGCATCTCAAGAATGGCTGATTATTTGGACGGGTCTTATCGCAAGCTAGGGCTAGTACATAAATGACCTACATATTTACTTCTGGTAGTTTGAATTTGCACTTCAGAGGATTGAGCTTTAACATCTGATGTTATCCATGTCACTATTCCTCACTCTTGGGTCTTGGATCCGGCATTGGATCCAAGCCAGCACTTTACAGACAGCTTTGAGATTTGAGCCTCTCCCACTCCCATGATCCCTTACTTCCCTCTAACCTCCCCAGGTCTTGTTTGCTGCTTTTCAGCTACAGTAGTTCTTTTTTTGTTCTTTTTGGATACTTTTTAGCTAGTGTTACTTGTTTTGTAGTTAGTTTAACTTTTCTGAGTTTAGGGTACCAGTTATCTATCCCTCCCCTCCTGGTTCATTGGCTTTGTTGGGTTGTTCCATTTTGGCACCCTTTTCTCTGATGTGTTAGTGTTAATTATGATGTCCTTCAAGGATGCATCTGCAGTCATAACATATGGGTTGTCCTGCCTCAGGCAGCCCTTCGGTCGGCCGGATTCCAAAGTCTGGGTCTGGCTTCGGCTGATGTCGCACTTTCCCCGACGTCAGAGCGTCTGGGGTATAAAGGCATCAGCCGACGCCATCTTCCTCCGTCTTTCTTGCTGCGCGGTGCCCGAAGCAGAAGCAGTTCGCAAGTGCCGGTCGGCCAGCTCCTTTGATTCAGCTACCGAAGACTTCGAAAAAGCTAAGTACCCCGTTGGGGACTCTTTCTTGCCTCAGCCGATGTCACATAAAGTAAATAATTGTTTAACTTGTGGGAAACAAATACCTCATAAGGATTTCCACTCTTACTGCCTCCCTTGCTTAGGCCCGGACCACGACGTCTCGGCCTGCTCTGCCTGTGCTTCCTTCAACCGACGAACGCTTAGGCGTCTGTCGGAGTTTGCAGAGGAATATTTTCGGGCTAGTTTTGCATATATAATGCCATCGGAGACTCCGACTTCACATGTAGTTAAAAAACAGAAGGACAAGGACCGACCCTCGCGGCCCGCAGTTTTGGCTGAAACCTCGGTCAGGCCTACTGCGAGTGTCTCAGTTTCGGCTGAAACAGAGTCCTCGGTGCTTCCTGTTGCCGAAACCTTACAACCGACTACCTCGGCCTCGGTGGCTCCGGCCGAGTCGGTTATTGAACTACCTACGGAGACCGGTGTCCAGGACATGTCTGACACCATTCCTTTAGACAAGGCCACCCCTGCACGTGGTGCAGCCAGACCCCCTGCATCCATGTCCATTAAGGCCTTCTCTAGGGCTAAAGCTGCCAAACTTGCCAAAGCTTTGCCTCCCAAGTCTACCTCTCAGAGGCCTTCTACCAGCACTCAAATTCTCAGCCTAGCAGAGGATCTTATCTCCTTAATTAGAGGTTCTCAACCTCACCCGGACAAGGGCTCTCTTCCACCTCCAGACAAAAGGCCCAGGGTTGAGCTCTCTGACCCCCACTCTTCAGATGAGTCTACGGATGAATCTGTGTTGTCAGAGCACCAGCAGGAGGCTTATTCGGCCTACGAGGATTTTGATGCTGAAGAATCTATCCCTTCGGCCTCCCCTCCTGAAGAGTTTTCTTTTGGTGAGACACTGCATTCTATGAGAGAACATTTCCAATGGCAGGGCCAGGAATTTTCTGATTCCAGAAAAAGATTAAGGACCTTTTTGCATTTACCTCAGCATAGGCCTTTGGCTATACCTCCTCTTTTGAATGTTATTGATGATGTGTACTCTGATGCTAGTACAGCCCCTGTTTCTCTCCCTCTGGCTCCTGCCAAACCTGATAGGTACTACAGGGTCCCGGATTCTCATTTTCACCTGTACAAGGCCCACGCTGCAGACCCAGAAACCATTTCACAGGGCCCAAAAGGGATTGCAGCTGCCACTGCTAAAAATCCTTTACCTTCTGAAAGGGAATCTAGAGCTCTAGAGCGATGGGGAAAGTTTATACTTCTGCAACTCTTTCTATGAGGGCATTAAATTGTCAATTCCATATGATTCAGTACCAAGAGTATTTGTTAGATGAATTGTATAAGAAACTTTCCTCCTCTGAGCCCCTTGACCGTAAATCACTTCAGGATCTGGTACATAACTCACAGCAGGTTAGCAACCATTTTTGCAATGTGGTTATGATGCGCTGGAAGCTTCATGTAGGTCAGCAATGACAGAGGCAGTTATACGAAGGCATGCTTGGTTGAAGGAACAATCTCTACCGGACCATGTTAAAGCTAAGCTCCTAGAAGCTCCAATGGAAAAACAAAAATTATTTGGTTCCACTGCCCAGGAGGTCTTAAAGAAGTTTGAAGAAAAGGCAAAATCTGTCCAAACAGTCAAGGACTTTCTGCAGGTACAACCACCGAGATTCAGCAGAAATTGGCCTACTAAGAATTGGTCCTTTCCGGACTCAGAAAGATCACAGAGAGGCAGGAACAGGCGTACCAGAGGTAGAGGGCAAGCTAGAGGCCATTACAGAGGCAGTCAGTGGCAGCCACCAAACCAGAGAGGTAGTGCAGGAACAGCAACAACAACTGCTACACCAGGACAAACACAATGACTTCCTTTTGACTCCGCCAACCAGGGCTCAATTTAGAAGCACCATTGGGCGGAAAGCTTTCTTTATTTTCAGAAAATTGGCATTACATTACAAGGGACTCATGGACACTGCAAATAATAGACAAAGGCTACAGGTTCCATTTCCACACATTGCCAAAAAGAAAAGGAATGCCAGACCTGCCACCAAATCAGAGGGCGGAGGCTTTGAAGCAAATCACCAAATGACTACAAATGAAAGCCATAGAGAAGGTTCCTCTCTCAGAACAAGGCCAAGGTTTTTATTCAAGGTTATTCCTTGTTCCAAGGAAAGAAAATCAATGGAGGCCTATTCTCGATCTGTCTGCACTGAACACTTACCTCATTGTGCCGAAATTCAAGATGCTGACCCTACAGCAGCTTCTTCCCATGCTGGGCAAGGAGTCTTGGCTGGTGACTCTAGATCTCAAGGAGGCATACCTGCATGTCCCCATTCGACAAAGTTGCAGAAGACACCTCAGATTTCTTGCAGGATCAGAGCATTATCAATTCTCAGCATTGCCCTTTGGCTTATCTACTGCGCCCAGAGTATTCACGAAATGCCTGGCATCAGTAATTGCACATTGCAGACTCCAGGGGATTCAAATCTACCCATATCTGGATGACTGCCTGATACAAGCAGACAGCAAGACAAATTTGTTAAAGGACTTGGACTATGCCATCCAGCTATTACAGGCCTTGGGATACACAGTCAACATCCAAAAATCAAGACTTGTACCATCCCAAAGGATAACCTTTTTGGGTGCAGATCTAGATACAACCACCCAAATGGCCTTTCTCACAGAAGAAAAAACAGAAACAACTTCCAGATTACTTCAAGAATCTGACAAGACAAACTCAGCTAACTGCAAGGAAAATCCTGCAGGCCCTGGGTTTCATGGCATCCTGCATAATACTAATTCCACAAGCCAGGCTACATATGAAAAGATTGTAATGGTGCCTAAGGAGTGTATGGACTCAGCACAGTCACAGCTTAGAAACTCTGATTCCAATCATACCTTGCCTTCAAAAGGAATTCCTGTGGTGGACTCAAGCCTGCCAGACCAACAGAGGGTTGCCTTTCTTCAAACCAAAAGCAAACCAAACCATCACCACGGACGCTTCAGACCAAGGTTGTGGAGCACACATGGAGGACAAATGTATCCAAGGGCTATGGTCTCAAGGGCAGCTGCAAATGCACATAAACCAAAAGGAAATGCTGGCAGTGATACATGCAATCGAGGCTTTCAAACCTTTCCTTCAACAAGGCCACCTGCTAATAAGGACAGACAACACCACAGTTATGTGGTACATAAACTAGCAAGGAGGCATGCACTCCTACCCTCTATGCAGACTGGCTATGAATCTATGGGATCTTTGTTTGAAACAAAATATACAACTACAGGCCCAGTTCGTGCCAGGGAAAGACAATACTCTGGCGGACAGCTTAAGCAGAACTACCATGGATGCACACGAATGGATGCTGCACCCAGACATCATCTTACTCATAACACAGACATGGGGAAGGCCCGAGATAGATCTGTTCGCCTCACCCCACAATCATCAACTGAAAATGTTTTGCACAAGGACATACCATCCACAAGCATGGAAGGTGGACTCTCTCTCAGCTGGAAAGCCCGAAAAGTCTATGCTTTCCCACCAATCCCATTAATGTCCAAGGTTTTACTGAAGATCAGAGCAGAACAGCCAAAAGTGATCCTGATAGCTCCAGACTGGCCAAGGCAGCATTGGTACCCACTGTTGAAGAGCTTGTCACAGACAAAACCGTGGCCTCTCCCATTATGGCCTCTTCTTCTGACGCAGAACAATTACAAGATCCTGCATCCCAACCTAAAGACCGTGCAGCTTAACTGCCTGGAGAATACCATGACTCCTTCCCAGGACAGCTTATCCCAGAGGGTAAAGGACATTATTATGGAAGCTTGCCGCCCTTCCACAAGGAAGGCATACTCAGCAAAATGGAAAAGATTTCTCATTTGGAACACAACAAAAGGCCTTGATGTGACAGTGATGAACATGTCACATATACTGGAATACTTAGCAGAATTGTTCCACAATGGCCTGTCTTATTCTTCCATTAAAATACATGCCTCAGCAATTTCAGCAGAATACAATGTAAATCCTCCTGTCTACTCGCATCCTCTCTTAAGACAATTTCTCAGAGGAATCAAAAACATCAATCCTCCAAGGAGACCACCTTTACCTACTTGGGGACCTCAACTTTGTGCTGGAAAAACTAACACTTCCTCCATTTGAACCAGCAGCATCGGCAGATCCACAGTTTCTATCCTGGAAAACTGCATTCCTTCTGGCCATAACTTCAGCAAGAAGAGTATCTGAGTTACAAGCTTTAATGGCAGTGCAGCCATTTCTTATTTTTCATCAGGACAGAGTTTCATTAAGAACCAACCCAACTTTTATGCCAAAGGTGGTATCTAGAGTATCCTTGAACCAAGCAATTCATTTTCCTACATTGTTCCCAAATCCACAAAATAAAGGAGAGAAACTTCTACACACTCTGGATATCCACAGACAACTACGCTACTATTTGGACAGAACCAAAAGTTACAGAAAGACTGACCAACTGTTTGTAGCTTATGCTGCTGGGACACAAGGAAAAGCAATTTCCAAACAGACTATCTCAAAATGGATAGGAAATTGCATTCGCTTTTGCTACTCCTTTCATGGAAAGACTGTTCCGGTGAATATTAGGCCTCATTCCACGAGAGCCACAGCCACCACTACAGCCTTCCTAAGAGGGGGGGCTACCAAGGACATTTTAGAAGCTGCTACATGGAGCTCCGTGCATACTTTTGCCAAGCATTACAATTTACCCTTATACTCCAGATCCAGAGCAGGTTTTGCTACAGCAGTCCTGCAGGGTCTCTTAAATACACTATCATTTTCTTAGTACCTCCTCCCCCAGATTGGCTATGGTATTCTACCCATATGTTATGACTGCAGATGCATCCTTGAAGGACATAGTACAGTTTTGTATCTACCATAAATGTAGATGTCCGATAGGTATGCATCTGCAGTCAGGTTTACCCTCCCTCCTTCCCCTCTGTGGTATTCCTAGGGTGCTTACCCCTTCATTAGCTAGCTGGGGGAATCTGTTATGGTGTATTTGTTTGTATATAGATATATCTATATGTATATGTTTTTGCATTATGTTTGGAATTTTTTGGCATTTTATCCAAATTTAGCCTTCATAGAGGGCACCTGGCATCTGGGGCAAGAAAAACTGAGGAAGATGGCGTCGGCTGATGCCTTTATACCCCAGACACTCTGACGTCGGGGAAAGTGCGACATCAGCCGAGGCCAGACCCAGACTTTGGAATCCGGCTGACCGAAGGGCTGCCTGAGGCAGGACAACCCATATGTTATGACTGCAGATGCATACCTATCGGACATCTATATTTATGGTAGGTACAAAACTGTACTTTTTTTCCCCTTTATTAGTGTTGTTGCCTTTTTTTTTTTGCTCGCTTTGTGTGTGTGTGTATATATATGTGTATATATATATATATATATATATATATATATATATATATATATATATATATATATATATATATATATATATATATATATATATATATAGATATATATTTATGAATGTGTGTGTTTAGGCTTGCTTCCTGTGGTCTGACACTTTGGCTTCTTTCCTCGGCTGTTAACGTGTTCCTTAGGCTTTGGTGCTATGTTGGATAAGCCCATAGGCTTTATGCAGTGCTCCTCATGCGGCCGGAAGATGTCAGTCTCCTATTTGCATGAGGGGTCCCTTTACTGTTTGGGCGCTGTCCACCTGGAAGTTGCATGTGACATTTGTGCCGCATACAAGCCCAGGGCTTTGGTCGAGCGCCAAAACAAACTCTTGTTGAAAGGTTTGGCTCAAGGGGGAGTCCCGTTGCTTAGTCCCTTACCAAGTCTGGACCCTCCAAGCACAAGAGGAAGGCCCCTCTGACCAAAGATCTGGCTCCCTTGGATCCGGGGCATGTGGGATCCAGACTTTCGGATTCTACCTCGTCTTTGGATCCGAGGAGGTCAGATCTGGAATCATTGTCATTTCCCACTATTGTGATCAAGGATTCCCCTCAGGCTGTAGCTTGGGGCAGTCTCCTATTGGCTCCAAGCACAGGAACCGTTCTTTAGAGGAGAGGCCCTCAGGATCCAGGCAGTCATCCCCAGCTACATCCTCTGCTTCTTCCAGAACCTCTAGGACCGTGCTCCCTGTGGATACGGGCAGGATGATGAGGTCCTTTCTTAAAGCTCAGATTGAGCTGGAGCTTCTCATGTCCTCTGCCCATCCAGCTAGGGGGCCATCGTCCTCTCCTTCCTTGGTTTCTCCTTGTCCAACCAGTGTGGTTTCGGACTTTCAGGCCCTGGACTGTATGGAGAGGGTGATTGGGATTTCCGGGGACCCTTCTGCCCCCACCCCACCAGAGTCCCTGACTCCTGCTAGGCCTCCCCCTGTGCAGGTGGAGTCCTGGTCCCCACAGGTCACCCCTGGGTTCCTTGGGCGGGGGTTCCAATCCTGATTTTTCATACAGTTACCTTCCCCTTGGAGCTTCAGCCCTCAATAGCTTGGGACCGGTACTATCTGGAGGTTCTGCCCTGCTTTAGCCCATTTTCACAGGTAGGCTTTCCTGCCTGAAGTGAGGACGGAGGATTATCCAGTCCCTCTGCTTTCCAGGTCATAGAGCAGACATTTTCCTTCCAGAGATGTTTCTCTACAGCCTTCCAGTGACCTTCCCAGCCCCATCCTGTGGACCCCACTCATCCTGTCCCTGGTCTGCCCTCTCGAACTAGCCTTCACGTGGGAGCTGCCCCACTTGGGGTACCTTTCTCTTGCGAGTCCTCCCCCTGAGCCTCCCCTCGAGGATGTTCCTTGGAAGAGATTGTCTAAGAGGCGACACTTGGACTCCCCTGCCGAGTTACTCACTGAGGATACTGATCTTGATGAAGGGGACGGGTCCCCCAGGTCTCCCATCAAGGACGTCTCCTTTGGGGACATCCTAGAACTTCTTAAGCCTAAGAGCAGTTGGTCTCCCCTCCCCCTGTCCTCCAACGAATCTATTTTTCTGAAGGCTTTTGGAACAGGACCATCTACCTCTTGGTTAACCCTCTGGCAGATGAGCTTGTTAATCATCGCCAACAGGGCATGGAAGGAACCTGATACTGTGGATCCTGTCCCCAAGTGAGCTGACCTATTCCTTAGCCTCCCTCCTGACAAGCAATTGTAGTCCAAAGGATTGCCAATTGATGCAGTCATGTTAGCTGCCGCCACCAAGAAGAAACTGGCGGAACAGAGTATGTCTGTCCATCCACCCAGCTGTGAGTCCCGGGCAGTTGGCAAGCATGGAAAGTGGGTGTTTGCCTCAGCCACCTTCAGGCTGCGGACTCTCAATTATCTGGCACATTCCACCTGATTTCAAAGGGAATTGGTCAAGGAGCTTACCACGTCCCTTTCTGAAGTACTACAGGCCAGGGAAATAAGCAAGCTGTCCCCCAAACAGTCCATACTTTCTTTTCCCTGCCCAATTCATTGATGAAGCTGAATGCCAATGAGACTGAAGGAGCCAGTCGGGCGGCTGGCACAGGCATCGCTATTTGACCTTATGCCTGGCTGCAAATTTGCTGAGTCCTTCAAGGTTTCTTTTACCAATGCCTCTTTCAGTGGTTCTACCTTGTTTGGCCCTTTGGTCAAACTCTTACCCACAGTGAGCAGGAGGGCAAGACTTTGTCGGCTTTAGGAATCAGATTCTCTACCCCTCAACACTCCTTTTCCAAGACACAGTGAGGGGTCAAGAAGATGTGGTTTTGCAAGTCATAGTCTGCCTTCAAAGAGGCTCAGGATGAGCCATCATCCAGAGGTCAAGGGAGAGAGGGTTCGATGGTAGACACCGCCGCAGGGGCAAAGGGGATCCACAAAAGCAGGGCTCTAGAGAACCCTTCTCTGAGAAGCCCCAGCAGTGCTCCTGAAGTGCTGCACAACTGTCCTGCCCTGGAGGCAGTCGGGGGTTGTTTTTCCTTGCACCCTTCAGCCTGGTCAAGTATCACAAAAGATCATTGGGTGCTAAATGTCATCTCCAGAAGTTATTCTTTTCCCTTTTCCCAGTCTCCTCCCATCATGGGGTACCCCCTGATCCACCAGCCCATTAGAAGGAGCTGGCTCTGGAAGAAGTTCTCAGGCTTCTTCAGAAGAGGGCCATTCAAGAAGTCCTCCCAGGACAACAAGAATCCGGAACTTAGTCTCGATTCTTTTTGGTGCCAAAGAAGATGGGGGATGTGTGTCTGATCCTGGACCTCAGCAAACTCAAATTTCAGTGAAGAAGTCAAAGTTCATAATGGTCTGTGTTCTCGCCGTTGTGCCCTTGTTGCACAAGGACGATTGGATGTTTTCCGTGGATCTCCATGATGCGTACTATCACATCAAAATAGACAGGTGCTCCAGGAGATATCTCCATTTTTGAGTAAGGGCCAATCATTAACAGTTCAGAAACCTGGCCTTTGGTCTCACCACAGCCCTGCTCTGGGTGTTCACCAAGTGCATGGCAGTGGTTACAGCTTACCTAAGACTGCAGGGAATCCAGATGTTTCCCTGTCTTGACTATTGGCTCCTCACAACTCCTACGAAGCATCGTCTGGCCACTGCCTTGTAGTATCTGCTGAAACTTTTCAACCAAGCATCACTGTGAATCTCCAAGTCCAATCTCGGTCTGTCTCGAAGCCTAGAGTTCATTAGGATTCATTTGGATATTGTCAGAGATTGCATTGCTTCTGCCCCAGTGGGGGTACACCTCATCAGATTTCATGTCCAATCTCTCCTCAACCTGTCTCATCCCCAGGCCCACCTAGATGTCCTTCTATTCATATACTGCTGTATCCATAACATCAGGGAGTTTGCCTGTGGTGAACTCTTGTACATCCGGCCATTATACAAAAGTTAAATGCTACTGCTAAGGTGTGCTTGACATCCCGCATCTCTCTTTTGGATGTCTGTCATAAATGGACGTTTGGTATAAAGCGGATGTCAGCACCCACCTTCTTCAGAACTTTTCTGCCGCCTGTGTGACTGCCAGCTCTGGTTGTCGCTCTTTTGACAAAATTGATTTTGCACCATCCGACTTCAGGTAAATACCCCATAGGGTTTTTTTATTATTTGCTTGCTACTGCTTTTGGTTCATGTCAGGCAGGAAGTACAAGTGTAGATGTGGAAGGCAAATTCCACATAAGGACTCGCATGAGCTCTGCCTGATGTTCTTCATGTTTCACTGTTGCAGTCATCACATTTGGGTTATCTGCTTGCAGTAGCCCTCAGTCTGCCTGATTATCAAAGTCTTGGGTCCTGCGTCAGTTGCTCAGTTGCTGTCTCATCTTCCATGACGTCAGGTAGTCAGGGGTATAAAGCATGCAACCGATGCCATTACATCAGTCTTTCTTGCCGTGCGGTGTCCGAAGCAGAAGCAGTTCGCAAGTGCCGGTCGGCTTACTCCTGAAATTTTCATTTTTGAGTTTCAGAACCGAAGTCTTCAACTAAGCTAAGTACCCCCAGCTTAGGAGATTTGAAGTTTTGGTTGAAAAGGAGCTAAGAGATAAGCTTAAGTACAACAAGGTTAGTCCAAACCTTTCTACGGAAGAAATGCATACACTCAGTTTATGTAGAGAGAATAAAAATCTTAGAATCATGAAGCCTAACAAGGGAGGTGGGGTGGTTTTTATGGATCATATTAATTGAGGCAAAAATGTTTGATTTGTTAAATGACCAATATACCTACGAGAGAGTGTCTATGAATGAAATTCATATTACTTATAAAAAACTTTCCCTCTGTTTGAATGATTTTGTTTTAGATGGGCTTATTGATCTGGAACCATATAATTATTTACATGTTGAACAACCCAAAGTGCCTTGTATTTTTGGTATACCAAAGGTCCACAAAAATCCCGATGACCCTCCTCTCAGACCTATTGTATCTGCAGAGGGTTCTATTACTGCTCCCCTGGCAAAATATGTAGATGTATATCTCAAGAGCGTGGTGTTGGAACATCCTAATCTCTTAAAGGATTCTTGGGATTTTTTAAGGCATATTAATAATTCTAATCAGTTTGACACCTTTAGTTTTATCACTTTGGATGTTGTGGACCTTTTTACGTGCATTCTTCATGAGATAGGTTTAGTTTGGTTTGAAGAGTTTTTGGGAAGCAAGAATAATATTTCTTTTAAGGTATTTCATACATGCCTTGTTTTAATGGAATTGATTTTAAACAATAATTTTATATTCTTCCAAGGGGAATATTTTAGACAATCTAAAGGCGTAGCTTTGGGTGCCCATTGTGCACCTACATATGCCAACATCATTTTATTGTATTGGGAAGAAAAATTTGTTCACAATTCTAATTTTAAACAATACTGGAACTACTATGCGCGCTTCCTGGATGATGTTTGTCTTTTTTGGAACAGTACCCTGGAAAAATTCATGGAATTTTTGATTATATTTCAAATACAACTATTTTTTTTAAATTCACCAATAAAGTTGAATTTTGTTTTTTTAATGTAAATATACAGAGAATGGGGGGGAAGGTTTTAAATCAAAAACTTTTAGAAAAGATATGTTTTCTAATGCTTACTTGCATTATACAAGCTCTCACCCACATTTTCAAAAAAGAGCAATAGTTAAAGGTCAGTTGGTGAGAGCCAGTAGGATGACGTCAGGCGATCTGGATTTTAATACTGAATGTGAATTTATTACGAGTATGTTTGGAGCAAGGGGGGTACCCAATAGATCTGCTAACATCAGTTATTGTAGAGGTTAAGGAAAGAAGAACAGGAAGATTTGCTCCAATTTTGGGTGTACCCCTACCTACATTGGAAGTACAAAATGTTGAGGCAAACACTGCTATTGCCACAACTTTAGAAAAAGGTTTTCATTCTGCCATGTTTACCACTTTTGACGGGGAGAGTAATCTGGTGAGAAGTTTTCTTAGTAAAGAATGGAAAAAATTTGCTAGTTTGTCTGATTTAAATCATATTTTGAAAATCCATTTAAATGTGTATATAGGATGGGACATAACATCAAGAATATATTGGAAGGGACAAACTTCCTTAACCCCGATAATAACAATAAAAAAGGGACATGAAAATGTGGGTGTTGCCCATATTGCATTAACATCAGTGAAGGTGATTCTATTCTTTTGAAAAAGAGGAACAAGTATATTACTACTCAAGGTTTTGCCAACTGTAATACCACAGGAGTGATTTATATTGCTACATGTGAAGTCTGTGGCTCTTTTTACGTTGGCAAGACCGAGAGGAAATTGAGGCAGAGAATTTACGAGCATTTATATGAGATAAGGAAAAGAAAAGATAATGCTCTGTTTAAACATCAAAACAATTGTGGCAAAGCTAAATTTCAGTTTTTTGTCATAGAAGTAGTCCCACGAGACCCCGGGGGGGAGGGCCTTGGGAGAATCGGTTGAAATATACGAAGCTGTATTGGCAAATTATTCTTGATGCAAGTTCTGCCCCTGGTTTAAATAAAATGTTATCCTTGAAACCTGTGCTGAAATTGAGATCAGCTAAATTATAGTATGTTGTTGTTGTAATATTTATATTTTTAAATAATTTTATATATTATATATGCAACAATTTTATGGTTTATTTTAATAATAATATATGTATTTATCTTTTAACAAGATGAACATGCATTTAATTTAATTTCACAAGATGGTGCTATTTCATTGTATTTTGGATTCAATTTAGCTTCTGCTTTTGAAAAAACATTTTTAGAAGCATTTCAGGTTTGTGCTGGAAATACTTAGATTTAATAAAGCAATTTTAAATAAGGTTTATGTTTGAAGCATTTTATATAACAAAATATATATACATATCTACTTATATCTATTAATTATATATACTTTTGGTTTTAACTTTTAGATTTATTCATCTTTAAGGTTCATGTGTTTTAATGCATTTTGCATGTGTAATTGAATTTGTTCACTCATTGGTTCATTTGAATTAGATTAGTTTATTTATTCATCAAAGGAAGAAAGGTTAGGTATCTGACGAAGTTATTGTGACGAAAACGTTTGTGGATTAACTTTACAGCGTTATTGTGCTGTTGCGTGTGCTTTGCAATTTTGTTTGCTGTGCTGCTGTGATTTAGCTTGCTGTGGAATGTTTTTGTGCTTTGTTCATTAAAGCAGTTGTCCGTTTTGCTGAGCTCCGTGTGTGCCTTACTTCAGGTTTACCAGTTTTTATCTTGGGCACTCAGACCACTGATTTGGTTTACCCTGTTGGGAAAATTTTTCTTGCTCTAAACCAATGTCAGTAAAAGTCAATAACTGTATTTCTTGTGGAAAGCAAATACCTCATAAAGATTTTCGTTCATAATGTATTCCTTGCCTAGGCCCTGACCACGATGTACCTTGCTGTCGGTTTTGTGCCTTATTTAAACAACGAACTATTAGTCGTCTGTATATTTACGCTTCTAAATATTTTGGAAAACTGTTCAGCTACCCAGATGTGGCTTCGGTAAGCCACCCGAGTACCGACATTCCGAAAAGACGAAACGATTAAGACAGAGACAGAGGCCGCCTAGGTCCAAAGCTGCCAATGACACTTCTCCTAAGCCAGTCGCCAGTTCACTGGTACTCAGTGAGGTGCTTTTGCAGCCCCTGATACCCACTACCGCAGATTCGCAGGCCTCTACTGAGACCCACTCTGAGTCCGGTATGCCGCGAGATGCTTCAACTGTGGGACCTGCGGATGTGTCTACCTTGGATGGGTCCGGAGCCGCTGTGCAGGCTGGACCGGCTTCTGAGGGTGTATTCAGGCCTACTGACTTGCATATTAAACTGACGCCATCTTCTTCAAGGCCTAAAACTCGAACCATGCCTCAGACCACATGGTCAGGTGTCTTTGCCTAAAAAACAAATAAGAATGGCTGAAAACCTTATTACTTTAATCAGGGAAGCCAACCTTACCCTTCTGAGACCTAGGATTGAATTTGCTTATGATACTTCTGACCAGGATTCTGTAATTTCTGTCTCCTCTGATGACCAGGATTTACCCTTATCCACCTATGAGGATTCTGATGCAGAGGACTCTATTCCCTCTCCTTCTCCCCCAGAGGATTTTTCCTTTGGTGAAACCTTGCATACTCTTAGGGAACATTTTCACTGGGAAAGCCAGGATTACTCTGATTCTAAAAAGAGGCTTAGAGATTTCTTGCTCCTGCCCCAACACGGGTCTTTAGCTATCCCTCCTGTGCTGGACATTGTTGATGATACCTTTTCAGAATCTAGCTTTGCCCCCGACTCTTTACCTTTTGCTCCCAGAAAACCTGATAGATATCACAGTGTTCCTGATTCTTACAAGTTTATTTTTAAAAATCCTACTGCAGATACTGAGACCATTAAACAGGGACCCAAGGGCATTAAGGCTACTACTGCCAAAAATCCTACCCCCTCTGATAGAGATTCCAGGGCCCTGGATAGATGAGGTAAGAAAGTATACACCTCTGCAACCTTGGTCATCAGGGCCTTAAATTGCCAGTTTCATATGTTTAAGTATCAGCAGCATATTATTGGATTTCTTAAACAGAAAATTATGTTGATTCCTGATTGTGCTGAAAATAAGGATTTACAAGATTTAATGCATTCTGCTGAACAGGTTGGAAAACACTTTGCAATGTGGTTTTGATTCAGTAGAGGCATCTTGCAGGGCTGCTGTCACCGGGTCTGTACTTAGAAGGCATGCTTTGCTTAATCTTTGCCAGATCATGTTAAAACTAAATTGCTGGATGCTCCCTTAAATCAGGACTGCCTGTTTGGCAACAGAGCAGAAGTTGTTCTTAAAAAGATGGAGGAAAAAGCTAAATCTATGCTAACTGTTAAAGATTTCTTACAAGTGTAGCCTCCAAGATTTAGTAGGCATTGGCCCTCAAAAAATTGGTCCTTTCCTGCCTCTTCCAGGCCTTCTCTGTTCAAACCCAGAACCAGCAGCACAACCGGGCTTCAGTCCCAGGGTATGCACACAACTAAGCAGTGGGGGGGGCTCTCACTTCCAAATCAGGGAGTAGCAAGACTCCCCCTATGGTAAGCTGTCTCAATGACTTCTCTTTAAAACTTCCAAGCATTTCTCAACTGACTGCTCCTTTAGGGGGAAAGATTGCTCTGCCAGCAAAAAAACTGGGAACTCATTACCCAGGGCAATTGGGTTTTAAACATAGTTTCCCAAGGATACAGATTTCACTTCCACATGTTATCAACCCCAAACGGTTGGCCAGATCTACCCCCAAATCAGTGGGCAGAGGCTCAAAAGCAAGTACTTTCTCTCTCAAGATTAAAGGCTATTCAGACTGTACCAGAAGAGGAAAAGGGACAAGGTTTCTACTCAAGACTTTTCCTGGTACCCAGAAAAGACTCATGGCATCCTATCCTGGACCATTCTATCCTAAACACCTTTTTGGTGATTCCAAAATTCAAGATGCTAACTCTTCACCAGTTGCTTCCCATTGTAGTCAAAGATGCCTGGTTGGCAACACTGGATTTAAAGGAAGCCTACTTGCACATCCCAATCAGGGAATCTTGCAGAAGATACCTACACTTCAATGCAGGCTGCATGCACGATCAGTTCTCTGTACTGCCCTTTGGCTTATCTACTGCGCCCAGGGTATTCACAAAGTGCCTAGCTCTAGTCATTGCATTTTGCAGGCAAAGAAATATTCAAATATAGTGGTGGTGCTGCAGTAGCGTTGTCGCCTCACAGTAAGAATCTCAGCTAGAGCATCTTCTGTGTGGAAACGTGCGTAAATGGGAATACGTTCATTGAAGGTCGTGTGTCAGGGCTGGCAACTTGGCACGTAAAAATCCACTGCCAATCATTAGTGGAGCGGAGTTCCGCTGTGGCGACCCCTAACCGGGAAAAGCCGAAAGACACAACAACAACAACAAACCCATACTTGGACGATTGTCTAATTCAGGCAGAAACCCTGGACATAATTTGAATCCTCTGGCATTTGTACAAAAGGAGCTAACTTGTCTGGGGTACAACTTAAAAGAAAAGAAATCACATCTGGTACCCTGTCAACAAATTATATTCCTTGGGAGCAAGCTTGTACACAACTTCCCAGATGGCTTTCCTGACACCAGAGAAACAAATTCATTTGACAACTTACTTCAAACTAGTGGCCACAAAAACCCTGCTATCTGCAAGGCAAATACTGCAAGCCTTGGGGTTTATGGCCTCATGCATTCTACTAATTCCATATGCAAAACTGCATATGAGGAAACTACAATGGTACCTAAAAAGCCTATAGTGTCAACATTCTCAGGATCTAGAAGCAATGATTCCTATCATATCTTGCCTATGGTTACAATTCCTTTGGTGGGCAGAGACCTGCCACCAAAACAAGGGACTACCATTCACTCTAGCCCCTGCTGCCCAAACCTTAACAGACACATCAGGCTATGCATGCGGGGCTCACCTGGCAGGGAAGTGCCTTCAGGGCAAATGGAACCCAAGTCAAATGCACCTGCATATCAATCAAAAAGAAATGTTAGCTGTACAGAATGCTCTGACAGCCTTCAAGAACCGCATTCTTCAAGGACAATTAATGGTAAAGACGGACAACACCACTGTTATGTGGTACATAAGCAGGGGGGTACCCGTTCCTACCCTCTCTGCAGACTAGCCACGGCTCTGTGGATCACAGCCTTGAGCTATCAAGTGCATCTACAGGCTCAATTCCTGCCAGGAAATTTAAATACACTGGCAGGCGAACTAAGCAGAAATCACTTGGACCCACATGAGTGGAAACTGGAACCAAAGACTTCCAACATGTTAAACAAATGGTAAAGCACAGATATAGACCTGTTTGCCTCCCCCCAGAACTACCAGTTGGACAAATTCTGCACAAGGACTCCCCACAAATAAGCTTGGAAAGTGGATGCTCTGTTCTTCAGCTGTATAAAATCTGTCAGTTTATGCCTCTCCTCCTCTGCATCTCCTCTCCAAAGTAATACTAAAGATCAAACTGGACAAACCAAGGATGATACTGATTGACGCATACTGGCCACGCCAACACTGGTACCCCCTCTTTTGCAGTGTCACAGCTATCCCCATGGCACCTGCCTCAGACCCCCCTACCCTGCTGTCACAGCAGGAGAGCCAGATTCTGCATCCCCAGCTTCAAACCCTGAACCTGGAAGCCTGGATAATTACATAATGTCTCCGTTACCAACCCTCATTAAACAAGTGTTGGATGTCATTTTGGAGGCAAGGAGACCTAGTACTAGAAAATCTTATGCTGAAAAATGGAAAAGATTCTGTGCCTGGAACCAAACTCAAGGGATGGCCACAACGGCGCCCAGTTTACCTCAGGTTCTTCAATACTTAACTGAGATGCTTCATAAGGGTCTTTCCTTTTCCTCCATCAAAATTCACGCCTCAGCCATTTCAGCTCATTACAACACAGAACCACCCCTCTTTTCTCACGCACTGCTCAAGCAGTTTCTCAGAGGGGCCAAAAACCTAAGACCACTCAGAAGAGCCCCAACTCCAGCCTGGGACCTTAACTTTGTATTGAAAAAATTCACTCTGCCTCCTTTTAAGCCAGCTGCAAGTGTAGAGTTAAAATTATTTTCTTGGAAAACAGTTTTCCTTTTAGCAATCATTTTGACAAGAAGGGTATCTGACTTACAGGCCCTTGCGGCAGTGGAGCATTTCATCATCATTCATGTGGGACAGGGTGTCCCTCAGGACCAATCCCTTCTTCATGCCTAAGGTGGTATCCAGTGTGGCTCTTAATCAATCCATTCATTTGCCAACCTTCTTTTCTAATCCACAGAACAAAGGGGAACGGATACTGCACTCCTTAGATGTGCACAGACAACTTAAATTGTACTTGGACAGGACTAAACCTGAAAGGAAATCTGAAAAACTGCTGGTGGCATTTCTGCAGGGGCAGAGGGGAAGGCTATTTCAAAGCAAACCATTTCTAAATGGATAGGCCATTGCATTCATTTCTGCTATAAGCACCATGGAAAACCTATCCCACTGGGGATTAGACCCCATTCAACCAGGGCTGCATCTTACTTCTACAGCTTTTCTCAGGGGTGTCCCTACCAGAGACATCCTAGAAGTTGCTACCTGGAGTTCTGTACATACCTTCACCAAGCATTGCCATTTGCCAATTTTCTCTAAATCCAGAGCTGGCTTTGCCACTGCAGTCTTGCAGGGCCTTATAGCTGGTCCTAATGCTATTTAAATTCCTCCTCCCATCCTTAGCTTTGGGAATCTACCCAAATGTGATGACTGCAACAGTGAAACATGAAGAACGTAGTACAATTGTGTACACTTACCATAAATGTAGATGTTCGAGTGTATTCACTGTTGTAGTCCTGGTTACCCTCTCTCCAGGCCCCTGATTACTTTTGGCTATACCTCTACTCTCCTTTACTATGCTTAAAAGCTTTTTGGTGTATTTGCTTTTTTGTTGGCGGTATAACCTTTGTGTGTGTGTGTGTGTATATAGATATCTATATCTATATATATATATATATATATATATATCTATATATATATATATATATATATATATATATATATATATATATATATATATATGTAATTGCTTCCCATTAGGGGAGGACCTAACATCTGCGGCAAGAAAAACTGATGTAATTGCGTCTGCTGAATGCTCTATACCCCTGACTACCTGTTGTCACGGAAGATGAGACAGCAACTGACGCAGGACCCAAGACTTTGATAATCACGCCAATTGAGGGCTACTGCAAGCAGATAACCCAAATGTGATGACTGCAACTGTGAATACACTTGAACATCTACATTTATGGTAAGTGTACACAACTGTACTTTTGCAGGTGCCATTTTCTATGGTGCATGCGGTCTCCTGATCTCCTGGCAAGCAGACCATTCTCCTTTCCTCCCCCCAGCGCCACTGTGACCACGGGTGCTTGCTTCCCTGTTATGGTAGGAGGGTGGGAGGGGCATTTTCAGGGACAGACAGTTGAAGGCATATTGTCTGAAGCAGAGACAAAGCTGCATATCAACATCCTGGAGATCAGGGTGGTCCTATCACGTTGCAAGCCTGCCAGGACTGCCTTCCTCCGGGTACCATTGCAGTTCACACAGATAACATGGAGGTTGTGTGGTACCTCAGCAAGCAAGGGGGCACACATGCTTATCTGTTTTGTCGCGAGGCCATGAGAGTGAGGGAATGGAAGATATCCTTGGGGTGCCTTCTCATTGCAGTGCACATTCCCAGCGAGTCCAGCATGTTGGCAGACAGACTGAGCAGGGCCATTCTGAGCCCTCATGAGTGCTCCTTGAATGCTTTTATGGCAAAAGAGATTTTCCTCTGCTGGGGTCAGCAGAGCTGTGATCTCTTTGCATCCTCCCTCAACTACAAATGTAGCTGGTATTTCGTCCTGATTTCTCCAACCGGGATGTGCCCCCCCCCCCCCAGATGCTCTGGTCCACAATTGGCCCTAGGTCTCCTTTACACCTATCCTCCCTTGCTTCTCATTTCCCAGAGTACTACAAGAAGCCCATCGACTCAAGGCTACCTTGGTCCTCATTGCCCCCTTTTGGCCTTGGCAGGTGTAGTTTCCCTTTCTTCGGTCTCACCTGAAGTACCCCCCTTGGGTGCTAGATCCCATTCTGGATCAGATTTCCCATCCCTCTTAGCTTCTACTTCACAACCTACAGATGCTTCATCTGACGGCATGGTTTGTCCACTACCATTAATTCTAAACCAGCCCAAGCTTCCTCCTCCCATTAAGAACATTATCCTGGCCTTTCAGAAGTCTTCCACTAGAAAGATTTACGCTAGTAAGTGGGAATGGTTTTCTATTTGGGCTAAGCAACACAGTCTAGATCCCTTCTCGTCTTCCATTTCAGATGTTTTGCTTTACTTGTTCTCCCTTTTTTAGGAAGGAGCTAGCTGTTTGACTATCAAAGTGCAGTTAGCAGCTATTTCCAACTTCCATATGGGTGAGGAACCAACCTTGTCCTGTCACTTGTGCAAAGCCCTTTTTAAAAGGGTTTTTCTACTTACTCCCCCTGTTGAGGACCCTTCTCCCCTTGGGATCTTCCCTTTTTGCTGCAGTCTGTCTCACAGGGCCCCGTTGAGCCTGCTGCCACATTTGATATTAAATTATTTTTGATATTAAAATCTTGTCATGGAGTTGGCCTTTTTAGTAGCCATAACTTCAGTCAAAAGAGTTTTGAAGTTGCATGTTTTTTGTTTTAAACTGCCTTTTATGATTTTTCATAAAGATAGGATGTCCCTTAGGACTAATCCATCATTCATGCCTAATGATGCTACAGAAACGAATCTGATCTAGTCAATCCAATTACCAGTCTTCTTCCCCAACTTTGCTGACAAAGGGGAACAGCTCTTGCATACGCTGGATGTGCATAGACAGTTGTATTTTTACCTTGATAGGATGAAGAACTTCTGCAAGTCTGACCAGTTGTTTGTGACATTTTCTCTTAACAGAAACGGTCAGGCGGTCTCCAAAGTAAATATTTCTCATTAGATTTTCCTCATGCATTTCATATGTTTATTCATTAGATGCCTTTCTTCACCATCACTCCATAGTTGACATTTGTGCAGCAGCCACTTGGTCTTCTCCGCACACTTTTGTTAGCCACTACAAACTTGACATTGTATCCAGAAACAGAGCTTCCACTGGCATCGCAGTTCTTTGGCATGACCTCTCATGAGGCCGCCCAAGATTTAGGGTAGCTGGGAGGACTGACCCAAGAGTGAGGAATAATGACATAGATAACATCAGATAGTTATGTACTTACCATAGCTTGGCATCTGAGTTATCCTATGTAACTATTCATCAGTATCCCTCTTTCCGTCACCCATCCTCTAGGATCTAGAGGATGTGGAGGTGTCCTCCTTGGTGGTCATGGTCTTCCTTAGCTGCTTTCTGCTGCTTGGTAAACTATATCTAAGGGATTAGAGGGCAGCAAGAGATCATGGGAGTGGGAGGAGCTTGAGCCTTGAAACTGTCTGTAAAGTACTGAGATATGATGTCGGATCCAAGACCCAAGAGTGATGAATAGTGACATAGGATCACACAGATCCCAAGTTATGGTAAGTACATGATGCTCTTTCTTTCACTTCACGTGGTCTGTCTAGAACTTCAAGGTGTCTGTCATGCTCTGCTTCACCATTGCCTCCAACCAATGAATCTACTATTATGGCACAAGGATAACCTGAAAAACTTTGCTGCATTGCACGCTGAAAGATTTCACTTACATAACTTATTCCAGATGACATCCTGAGGAATCTGTATGTGCCAAATGGGGTACTGAAAGTAGTCAGTAATGAGTATTTGTGATCAAGCATCACTTGCCAAAATTAACTCTTTGCTTTCAAGACAGAAAAAACAGTGACATTTGGTATTAGGGCTGCAACTTCCTCGAGTGTACATATTGGATGGAGGACTGACCCAAGAGTGAGGAATAATGACATAGATAACATCAGATAGTTATGTACTTACCATAGCTTGGCATCTGAGTTATCCTATGTCACTATTCATCAGTATCCCTCTTTCCGTCTCCCATCCTCTAGGATCTAGAGGATGTGGAGGTGTCCTCCTTGGTGGTCATGGTCTTCCTTAGCTGCTTTCTACTGCTTGGTAAACTATATCTAAGGGATTAGAGGGCAGCAAGAGATCATGGGAGTGGGAGGAGCTTGAGCCTTGAAGCTGTCTGTAAAGTGCTGAGATATGATGTCGGATCCAAGACCCAAGAGTGATGAATAGTGACGTAGGATCACACAGATCCCAAGTTATGGTAAGTACATGACGCTCTTAAACTTCACGTGGTCTGTCTAGAACTTCAAGGTGTCTGTCATGCTCTGCTTCACCATTGCCTCCAGCCAATGAATCATCTACTATTATGGCACAAGGATAACCTGAAAAACTTTGCTGCATTGCACGCTGAAAGATTTCACTTGCACAACTTATTCCAGATGGCATCCTGAGGAAATCTGTATGTGCCAAATGGGGTACTGAAAGTAGTCAGCAATGAGTATTTGTGATCAAGCATCACTTGCCAAAATTAACTTTTTGCTTTCAAGACAGAAAAAGCAGTGACATTTGGTATTAGGGCTACAACTTCCTCGACTGTACATATTGAATGATGCGGTCTCTTTAATGCTTTGTTCGAATGTCTTGTGTCAATACATATTCTGATTTCATCTGAGACTTTGTTGTGGGCTTCGGTGGACAACAGCCATTCAGATGGTTCTGTAACTGGACAAACTACACCTTGCTGCACCATTTTATCCAACTGAGCTTTAACTGTATTCTGCATAGCTATCTGAACTTTTCTTGCTGGTGTGACCACTGGACTGACCTCTGGGTCTAACTTCATAGAGTACACAACTCTCAGAAAATAGCTTCAGTAAAATCGGAACTAGGATATGTGCTTACGTGATTAACTTCTTTGGTAAAAGAAAGCAAATTCATTTTCAAACTGTCTCCGAGACCCAATAATGACTGCACAGGTCTTCAGACTACATAGAACAACAAGCTGTAACAGTTCCTAGCCAAATAACTTGAAAGCACTGAGCCTTCGGTTTGAATTTCTTCACCTCTGTAAGCAACAAATTTCACACTGCTAGCCGCATTGAGTTGTTCATTAGTTCTCACCTTAACAAATGAGTCTGCTGGCATAACGTTAATCTTTGAGCCAGTGTCCAGTTTAAGCTCGGTGGAGTTAACATTGATCTAGACGGTACAAAACACTTCATTCTTTGCCAACAAATGTACTGCATCAACCTTTTCACCAATTGCTGATACATCATCTACACAGAAAGTAGAATTGCAGCTCTCTGTTATGTTCAATTTGCTTTTTTGAGTGACGCTTCTTTATAACTATGTGAGGTTGACTTGATTTGTAAAGCTTTTGAAAATGGTTTCTTTTTTTACACTTGCGGCATTGCTGACCAAATGCTAAACATTTTTCTGTTTTAAACTCATGATTGGCACCAAAATTGTGACAGTTGACAATAAAGCTGGATTTGCTAACTCATCCTTGTACTGTATTGAGCATGTCATTTTCTTAGAACTTTCTGGAAAACTACACGGTATCCCAGGAAAACCCACAGAGTTTGCAGGTGGCATGTGCTTAGGGACGCTTCTGTTAGCCACGTGTTGTATGCTGTCTACATTTGCTCAGGAGCCTGTCTTATCACTTGCAAGCATACTTGTGTGCCTTTCCAAAACTTCATAGATTTGACACATCTCATTATCTTTGCTCAGCATTTAATCACTGTCACAAAGCAAAATCTTTCTCACTTCAGCACTTTTAATACACAAGCCTGTCCTTTTTCAACTTCTCTCTTAAGTCACCAAACCAACACATTTTAGCATTGTTTCTCCGGTCAGTTATATAAGCTGCAAAAGTTTCCCCTGGTTTTTCATCTCTTGTGTAAAACAAATGCCTCCTTAATGTAATATTTGCCTGAGGGTTACACATTTCCCTGAACTTGTGCTTTAAACACTCTGGGTCTTCCCTGTACAACAATGACAGTTTTTACCTTCTCCCAAGTATACTGCTGATGCATACACAAACGAACACTTTCTTTCAGTGGATTCTGACTCGGCTAGGTTTAGCAAAATGAATGCCTTGGTGCTTACGTCGTTGTCAGAATAAGCTGCTTGTATAAAAAAAATATACTCCTGCTCAGATATTTTCCAATTCTTGGCAGTATTCTGGTCAAATACCAATGGTGATGGTTTTCGAAATCCGTCTGCCATATTAACACATACCAGTGAAGGCTTTTGCAAGTATGCACAAACACACATACATATGTCAGTATTTGTAACTATGCCCAATAGCACAACAAGCCTCTGAATAATTTAACTTTGCAAAACAAGTCTCTTGGGCACTGTACTGTAAGAAATCACCTCTTATCAGTGTAAGAAACATTTCAAAATAACTGCACTGTGCGAATGAACTGGGCAGAAGACGCTCGGAGTAAGAAACATTTCAAAGTAAACTTTGCAAATAACCAGTACACAGCACACTGAAACTTTCCCATAATGGCTGTACTTTGCTAAATTACTCTACATTACAAGAAACACTTTAATGGCAGCACTTTGCGAATAGACATACCCAGCACAAGAAGCTTTTCAGAATGGCTGTATTTTGACTGTACTTCATGATATAGTTGCACTTTGCTCACAAAATGTTTGGAATAAATGCACAGCAATAAGCACACACTGTAAGCACTTTTGCACAATTTGAGATACTTTTAATAACTCTAGTTATTCCCTGAATACATTTGAAAGTAGTAGTTATGCTAAAACACAGTACTTTACCAAAAAACATGCCATTGCCTTGCTTTATTTATGCTTAATGTGCCCCTTTTGCCCTTATTATATTTGTTTTGTTCATGTACTCTTTTTTTTTTTTTTTTTTCCATGTCCATTTTACTTGTGCTAGTTTTATTCTAAACATGCCCGTTTTGCTTTAAACGTGCTCATTTTGCAATTCCGAGGTATTTCCGAACCCCTTGTGTACTTTTCTGATAATCGTTTTATCATGCATCTTAATTTTAAACATTTCTTTTAATTACTGAATCTTTTGTGGCTCTTGCTTGTTTAATAATGCAGTTTGTGCCCTTGTAATGCTCACTTTTATCTTTTTTTATAAAATCGTTCGTGCAAGTTTACATTACCTTTGGTTCATTTCTGGCCCTTTTTCGTGGTGGTTTCTCTTAGTTTACCTTCACTGTTATCTGTGCACCTCATAGATCTGAAAAGCAGTCTCTGGAATCCCATTTCTGACACCATGTCGCTCCTCCAGTCAGGATAAAATAAACAAGTCTTTGTGGGTTCTGTTCAAGCAGCTTTATTATGTACAAACGCATCAGGAATGAGGCTCAATAACTTTTTAACTTAGATAAACTTATAAACAAACTATCTATTGTACTCATACATGCTCAAGTTCTGGCTGCAGTCTCAAAATGGCACTGAAGTTAGCACATGCTTGCTATTTATATGCATATGTCGACCTTGAAACTCTTCTTAAAGGTACATATCTCACAGACACACACAGACACACACAAGTTCCCATTTCTTTTGGAGATATCCTGGAAATCTTAAAACAGACAAGTGATTAGAAGTCCAGCAATCCTTCATCCTGCAGTCTTTTGGTACGCCCCCATCTACCTCCTGGGTAGATTAGGTCATTGAGTTGATCTCTCAGCGGGCATAGAATCTTCCTGACACCATTGAGCCCATTCCCTGGAGACCTGACAAAGTTATCACTGCACTGGAGGATGAACAATTCTGGTCAAAAGGTTTGCCTGTTGATACTATGGTTGTAGCAGACAACAACAAAAAAAAAGGAATTAGCTGAAGAAAGTTCCTCTGTTCATCCACCAAACAGAGTCTCAGGGGATGGATAGGTTTGGGAAATGGGTTCATGCTTCAATGATCTTTGCTATATTGTGCTTGAATTTCTTGACACACTTAACCAAACTGGAGAGGGATCTGAGTAAAGAGCTTTCAGGTACTTTTTCAGGATCTGGCTCTGAAGAGATGTTCTTCGTTTCACTGTTGCAGTCCTCACATTTGGGTTATCTGCTTGCAGTAGCTTTCAGTCAGCCTGATTAACAAAGTCTTGGGTCCTACGTCGGTTGCTGTCTCTTCTTCCATGACGTCAGGTCGTCAGGGGTATAAAACATGCAGCCAACGTCGTTACATCAGTCTTTCTTGCCATGCGGTGCCAGAAGCAGTTCGCAAGTGCTGGTCGGCCAACTCCTGAAATTTTCGTTTTCGAGTTTCAGAACCGAGGTCTTCAACTAAAACCTAAGTACCCCATTGGGGAAACTTTTTCTTGCTCTAAACCAATGCCAGTAAAAGTAAATAATTGCATTTCTTGTGGAAAGCAAATACCTCATAAAGATTTTCATTCGTACTGTATTCCTTGCCAAGGCCCTGACCACGACGTACCTTACTGTCGGTTTTGTGATTTATTTAAACCACTAACTATCCGTTGGTATATTTGCGCTTCTAAATATTTTTGTGCTCACTTCAATTATCCTGATATGTTTTTGGTAAGCCATCCGACTACCGACATTCTGAAAAAATGCAAAGATAAAGACAGAGACAGGCTGCCTAGGTCCAAAGCTGCCGACGATGCTTCTCCTAAGCCATTCGCCAGTTCGCCGGTACTCAGTGAGACGCATTTGCAGCCCCTGATACTTGCTACTTCAGATTCACAGGCCTCTAGTGAGACCCATTCGGAGTCCGGTATGCCACAAGATGCTTCAACTGTGGAACCTGCGGATGTCTCTACCTTGGATGGGTCCAGAGCCGCTGTGCAGGCACCAGCTTTTGAGGGTGTATTCAGGCCTACTGACTTGCATATTAAACCGATGCCATCTTCTACAAGGTCTAAAACTCGAACCATGCCTAGAAAATAGACTCCCAGACTTGCATGGTCAGGCCTCTATGCCTAAAAAAACAAATGATAAGAATGGCTGAAGACCTTATTACTTTAATCAGTGGAAGCCAGCCTTCCCCCTCTAAGAGACCTAGGACTGAGTTTACTTATGACCAGGATTCTGAAATTTCTGTTTCCTCTGATGACCAGGATTTACCCTTGGCTACCTATGAGGATTCTGATGCTGAGGACTCTATTCCCTCTGCTCCCCTCCTCCCTCCCGCAGAGGATTTCTCTCTTGGTGAAACCTCTAAAAAGCAGCTTAGGGCTTTCTTACTCCTGCCCCAGCACAGGCCTTTAGGTTTTGATTCACTAGAGGCATCTTGCATGGTTGCTGTAACTGGGTCTGTACTTAGAAGGCATGCTTGGCTTAAGGAGCAATCCTTGCCAGATCATGTTAAAGCGAAATTACTGGATGCTCCCTTAAATCAGGACTGCCTGTTTGGCAACAAGGCAGAAGTAGTTCTTAAAAAGATGGAGGAAAAGCTAAATCTGTGCAAACTGTTAAAGATTTTTTTACAAGTACAACCTCCAAGATTTAGTAGGCATTGGCCTTTTAAGAATTGGTCCTTTCCTGCCTCTTCCAGACCTTCTCAGTCCAAACCCAGATCCAGCAGAGCACCCAGGCTTCAGTCCCAGGGGAGATGCACAGGATTAAGCAGTGGGGGGGGGCCTTCCAAAGCTGGGAGTAATAAAAGTCCCCCCATGGTAAACTGTCTCAATGATGACTTTTTAAAACTTCCAAACACTTCTCAACTGATTGCCGCTTTGGGGGGAAAGATTGCAATTCATGCAAAGAACTGGAGACTCATTACCCAGGACAAATGGGTTTCAAATAGTGTCCCAAGGATACAGATTTCACTTCCACACGTTGCCAACTCCAAGCGGTTGGCCGGATCTACCTCCAAATCAGTGGGCAGAGGCCCAAAAGCAAGTACTCTCTCTCTTAAGCACAGGGGCTATTCATTTGGTACCAGAGGAGGAAAAGGGACAAGGGTTCTACTCGAGAATTTTCCTGGTACCCAGAAAAGACAATTAATGGCGTCCTTTCCTGGACCTGTCTACTCTAAACACCTTTTTGGTGATTCCAAAATTCAAGATGCTGACTCTTCAGTTGCTTCGTATGCTAGGCAAAGATGCCTGGTTGGCAACACTAGATTTAAAGGAAGCATACCTGCACATCCCAATCAGGGAATCTTGCAGAAGATAACTATGCTTCAAAGCAGGCTACATGCACTATCAGTTCTCTGCACTGCCCTTTGGCTTATCTACTGTGCCCAGGATATTCACAAAGTGCCTAGCTCCAGTCATTGCATTTTGCAGGCAAAGAAATATTCTGATATACCCTTACCTGGACGATTGTCTAATTCAGGCAGAAAACCAGGACATAATTTTGAATCATCTGGCTTTTGTACAAAGGGTGCTAACTTGTCTGGGGTACACCATAAACGAAAATAAATCACACCTGGTACCCTGTCAACTAATTATATTCCTGGGAGCAAGCATGAATACAACATCCCAGATGGCTTTCCTCATGCCAGAGAAACAAATTCACTTGACAACCTACTTCAAACAAGTGGCCACAAAAACTCTGTTATCTGCAAGGCAAATACAACAAGCCTTGGGGTTCATGGCCTCCTGCAGTCTTCTGATTCCATATGCAAGACTGCATATGAGGAAACTACAATGGTATCTAAAAAGCCAATGGTGTCAACATTCTCAGGATCTAGAAGAAATGATTCCTATCATACCTTGCCTACGCCTAGAGTTCCTTTGGTGGGCGTAAGCCTGCCACCAAAACAAGGGACTACCATTCACACTACCCCCTGCCGCCCAAACCCTAACAACAGATGCATCAGACTATGCATGGGGGTGCACCTGGCAGGTAAGTGCATTCAGGGCAAATAGAACCCAAGTCAAATGCACCTGCACATCAGTCAAAAAGAAATGTTAGCTGCACAGAATGCTCTGACAGCCTTCAAGGACCACATTCTTCCAGGGCAATTAATGGTAAAGATGGACAACACCGTTATGTGGTACATAGACAAGCAGGGGGGTACACATTCTTACCCCCCCTCTGCAGACTAGCCATAGTATAGGTGGAACACAGCCTTGAGCTACCAAGTGCATCTACAAGCTCAATTCCTGCCAGGAAAACTAAATACACTGGCAGGCGGACTAAGCAGAAACCTCATGGACCCACACGAGTGGAAATTGGAACCAAGGATTTTCAACATGTTCACAAGCAAATGGGGAGAGCCCAGATATAGACCTGTTTGCCTGCCCCCAGAACTATCAACTGGAAAATGTTTGCACAAGGACTCCCCACAGACAAGGTTGGAAAGTTTATGCTCCGTCTTTCAGCTGAAAACACCTGTCAGTTTATGCCTTTTTTCCTCTGCCTCTGCTCTCCAAGGTACTACTAATGATCAAACAAGACTAACCAAGGATGATTTTGATTGCACTAGACTGGCCACGACAGCACTGGTACCCCCTCCTGTGCAGTGTCCCTGTTGGCCCCATAGCACCTGCCTCAGACTCCTACCCCTGCTGTCTTTGCAGGAGAACCAGATTCTGCACCCTCAGCTTCAAACACTGAACCTAGCAGCGTGGCTAATTACCTAATCTCTCCTTTACCATCCCTCAGTAAACCAGTGATGGATATCATTTTAGAGGCAAGGAGGCCTAGTACTAGAAATTCTTATGCTGAAAAATGGAAAAGATTCTTTGCCTGGAACCAATCTCAAGGGAAAACACAGAAGTGCCCAATTTACCTCAGATTTTACAATACTTAACTGAGATGCTTCACAAGGGCCTGTCTTTTTCCTCAATAAAAATTCACGCCTCAGCCATTTCAGCTCATTATAACACAGAACCTCCCGTCTTCTTTCATCCACTGCTCAAGCAGTTCCTTAGGGGGAGCCAAAAATTTAAGACCACCCAGGAGAGCTCCAACTCTAGCCTGGGACCTTAACTTTGTATTGGAGAAACTCATCCTTCCTCCTTTCGAGCCAGATGCTACTGCAGATTTACAATTCCTTACTTGAAAAGCAGCTTTCCTTTTAGCAATCACTTCAGCAAGAAGGGTATCTGAATTACAGGCCCTTATGGCAGTGGAGCCTTTCATCATCTTGCATGCAGACAGGGTGTCCCTCGGGGCCAATCCCTCTTTCATGCCGAAGGTGTTATCCAGTGTGGCCCTTAATCAGTCCATTCATTTGCCAACCTTCTTTCCTAATCCACAGAACAAAGGGGAATGGATACTGCACTCCTTAGGTGTGCACAGACAACTTAGATTCTAATTTGACAGGACTAAACCTTAAAGGAAATCTGAACTGCTGGTGGCATTTGTTGCAGGGACAGAGGGGAAGGCTATTTAAAATCAAACCATCTCCAAATGGATAGGTCATTGCATTCATTTCTGCTATAAGCACTATGGAAAACCTATCCCACAGGGGATCAGACCCCACTCAACTAGGGCTGCATCTACCTCTACAGCCTTTCTCAGAGGCGTATCTACCAGGGGCATCCTAGAAGCTGCTACCTGGAGTTCTGTACATACTTTCACCAAGCATTGCCATTTGCCAATTTTCTCTAAATCCAGAGCTGGCTTTGCCACTACAGTCTTGCAGGGCCTTATATCTGGTCCTAATGCTATCTAAATTCCTCCTCCCATCCTTAGCTTTGGGAATCTACCCAAATGTGATGACTGCAACAGTGAAACATGAAGAATATAGTACAGCTTTGTACACTTACCATAAATGTAGATGTTTGAGTGTATTCACTATTGCAGTCCTGGTTACCCTCCCTCCAGCCCCCTGACTTCTTTTGGCTATACCTCTTCTTTCCTTTACAATGCTTAAAAGTGTTTTGGTGTATTTGCTTTTTTGTTGGAGGTATAACCTTGAATATTTATAGATTTAATTGCTTCCCATTAGGGGGGCACCTGACATCTGGGGTAAGAAAAACTGCTGAAATGACATTGGCTGCATGTTTTATACCCCTGACGTCAAGGAAGAAGAGACAGCAACCGACGTAGGACCCAAGACTTTGTTAATCAGGCCGACTGATGGCTACTGCAACCAGATAACCCAAATGTGATGACTGCAACAGTGAATACACTTGAACATCTACATTTATGTTAAGTGTACACAACTGTACTGTTCAGGTATCTGTTGCCTCTCATTTGGCTACACTAAAGTCCATGTCCACTTCGTACATGAGGCTCATTTCTTATGCAGCCGAAGGGATGACAAGAGCAGCAGGTTCAGGCATTGCCATCAGAAGACGCACCTGGATGTGCTTATGTGATTTTGTGGAGTCCTTGTCTTCGTTTGTCAATGCTTTCTTTGACGGCAGGTCCTTGTTTGGCCCTAAAGTTAAAGAAACTTTGTCCAGATGTGACAAAGATGGAGAGACACTGTCTATCGTGGGCTTACTTTTTTCCACTCCTCAATGATCCTTTTCAAGGAATCTTTGAAGTAGTGGGAAGATGTGGTTCAGAAAGTCCCAAGGTTCTTTTCAAGATGTACATGGAAGTAGTTCCCCCAGGGGGCAGAGAGGGGGGGGACTTCAATGGTAGATGCTGCCCTTATGGCAGAGGAGGCCTGTAAAACCCAAGAGTACAGAGATTCATTGTTTGGTAAACCCTTTCAGTGCTCCTGAAAGGAGGGCCCAGTTGTCTTCCTCTGGAGGCAGTCGGGGGTTGACTATCCCTGCACAAGAGAGCCTAGTTAGAAATAACATTTTTTTATTTTACATTTGTTGACCGGGCTAGTCTAGCTGGATATATTTCCATTTTCAGTAGAGGCCCGGGGAGAAAAGCTCCACATAAAACATAACAAAGAGAAATGTTGTTAATAAACACATAGAATAAAAATAAGAAAGAAAATGGTAATAAAAATCTGGTAATAATAATAAAAAATTGGTGATAAAATCAACAAAAAAAAAATAAGGCACACAATCAATAGTAGTCATGACTACAGTTAGGTCCGTTTCAAAGCATGTTACTCAATACAAACAGGCTATGCTATAAAGCTTCTACTATAATAAGAAAAAAGTACAGGTGGGTAGAGAAGTAGGAGGAATAGTGTAAGGTAAAAGAGAGGGCAGAGACAGTAGTCAAGAAGTGAGAGAAGAAAAGAAAAAGACAAACAAGAGGGAGATGGGAGAGGTGAGAGAAGTAGGTCAGAGCATAGAAGGACTACAAGGGAAAAGAAAAGGTAATTGCAAGTATTAAGCACAAAGTAGGGTTAAAGGTCAAGGGAGGGGGGGTAGAGAAGTCAGTCTGGTGTACTACAAGAACAAAGCCAGTGATTTTGGAAGTACAGTTTGATTTGTTGTTTGAAGAGGGGTAGGGATGTGATTAGAGTTATATCCCTAGGTAGCAAATTCCATACTCTGCCTACAGTATTAGTGAATAAAGAGTCACCAGCTAAGTTGTGAGACTTTATGGGTTTGGTCAAGAATTTACAAGAGGAACGAAGGGAGGTAAGATTGTTATAAGGAAGTAAAAGCTGTGATAGTATAGGGGTGTTATCAGGTTGGTACAGAATTTTGTGGGCAATAGTAAGTTGTGAGATTATAAGAGAGTTTTGTAGTTCTAGCCAGCCTAAAAGTTTCAAATTAAGGCAGTGATGGATTCTGAAAGGGTTACCAGTGGCAAAGCGGGCAATGTTATTGTAGCAAGTTGCTAGTTTGTTTAGATTAGTTTTCTTGAGGTTAGTGAAGATAGGAGAGGCATAAAAGAGAGTGGATATGAGATGGGAGTGGGCAATAGTAGCTCTAGTAGATGGGGTGAGAAATGGTTTAATACGGTATAAGGATCCTATCTTTCTGTTTACTGATTTGATGGTGGTGTTGATGTGTTGATCAAAAGAGAGATTGTTATCAATGGTTATTCCCAGCAGTTTATCATACACCTGGGTGCAGAGGATCATTTCCAGAAGTGATATTGTACCATTTTTCCTTTCTACCCCCCATTTGCAAAAGAATCCCTGATGTCCCGCTCAATCAGAGGGGAACAAGCAGTACTACAAATTTAAGAACTGATAGAAAAGTCATCCAAGAAATCCCACCAGACCAGAGAAAAAACAGAACTTGCTCAAGATTCTTTTTAGTGCCAAAAAAGACAGGACTGGAGACCAATTTTGGATCTCAGTGTTTTGAACAAGTCAGTTTGACAAAGTTCAGATGGTCACGGTTCAGTCCATTCTTCCATTTTAGGAACAGGGCAACTGGATGTGCTCAGTAGACCTTCAGGATTCGTGCAATCATATAAAGATAAACGGGCGATCCAGAAGCTTTCTCTGTTTCCGGCTGAGAGCCAGTCCCTGTCAGTTCAGAGTTCTTCCCTCTGGTATCACCACAGCCCCCAGGGTGTTCAAGTGCATGGCAGTAGTAGTAGCAGTTCACTTGAGACTGCTGGGATTCCAGTTGTTTACGTACTTAGAAGAAACCAGGCATCAATTGTTAGAGGCAAGAGAGCAGGTACTGCAGACATGTTCCTACCTGGGGATAACCATAAACTTAAGAAAAATCTCACCTTGAATCAACTCGGACCTTAAAGAGTTCATAGGAGCCATCCTGAGCACAAAGACAGCAATAGCCTTTCTTCCCCCACTAAGACTACAGAAAATCAGGTCACAAGTCCTGAAGACAATCAACAGCAAAAAAGTATCTGCACACCGCCTACTACAGGCACTGGGGTCCATGGCAGCAGCTATAACTCTAGCTCTCTTAACCAGATTTCACATGAGAATTTTACAGTGGCTGCTTGCAACACAATGGTCAATACTATAACAACCAATGTCAACTTTGATTGCAATCACCAACATTTGCAAGAGTGATCTCAAATGGTGGATTCAATAGGACCAAGATTTAGAAGGCTGTCCTTTCACCCCCTCCCCCATCCCATGACCACAGTGAACACGGGAACTTCCCAGTTAAGATGGGGGAGGGTGTTATCTTGGGAAAATTGTCCAAAGCACATAGTCCCCCATGAAGGCCAACTTGTATATCAGTGTCTTAGAGATGAGAGCAGTGCTATTAGCATTGCAGGCCTTCCAAGATGCTCTCCCTTAGGGACAGTTACGATTCAATGGACATGTCAGTAGTTTGGTACATTAACAGCCTGGTTCCTCCTTGCTTGTTGATGTACGATTCAATGGACAACATGTCAATAGTTTGGTACATCAACAAGCAAGGAGGAACCAGGTCCTATCCCTTGTGTCAAGAACATTTGAGTGTGGCAGGGGGTGATCTCATCCATCCGCTTTCTTGTAGCAATGCACATTACGGGGAAGTCCAGTGTGATAGCAGAAAAAACTAAGAAGATGCATTCTCCTGTTTCATCAGTAGTCCCTTTATCCAAAAGTGATCATTTCACCTCTCCCCCAAACAAGTGCAGCAACTACTTTGCCCTAATCCCCCCTGAGGGGAAATCACAGAGGGATGCTGTTGTCCACAATTGGCCCTCCGGTCTTCTTTATTCATTTCTTCTGATTCTAATTCCCAAGTTCCTACAGAAAGTAATCAGATTGAAGAGTAAAGTAATCCTCATTACACCTTATTGGCCTCAACAGATTTGGTTTCCCTTCCTTTGGACTCGTCTAATTCACTGTCCGTGGATTCTGGGTGCAGTTCCAGATCGCCTGTCTCATCCAACAGGCATGATCCACCCAGACGTCTTGAACCCCAAGCTGACCGCTTGGTTTCTCCTGTTCCATTAATAGCCATTCTATTTATTTATTTATGTATTTATTTTACATTTGTTAACCGGGTTAGTCCAGCTGAGCCTTAGCTCGTTTTCAGTGGAGACCCGAGGAGAAAAGCTGCGCAATCAGTATTAACATTTTAAATAAAGTCAGTAAGAAAATTGCATTGGCAGCTAAAACAATTAGAAAAATAACATTTTACAATAAAATTTTAGAGAAAACAGTCCGGTACAAATGTTAGAGATCAAACTGCAAAAAGCATTTACAACACATCATACAGAAAAGCAGTAGAGTACACCGTCAGAATTTTTACAACAAAAACTTAGGTAGAGTGTTAGTGTAGGGAAAATGGTGTTCATTATTTCTAAGTAGTTATATATACAGTATAAGTACAGACGGAGTAGTAAGGTAATGTAGAGGCTAAACAACGAGACAGAGAGGTAGATGGATATTAAGACAGACAGTGGAAGAGAAAGGAGGGATGAGAGACAAGCTAGGGTTAGGTAGTTTTAGGGAGGATGACTACAATGGCAGGACCATTTATTTATTAGATATTCCCGAGTGGCTAGTTTGAAATGTTTTGTTTGGTTAAGGGACCTAATTTGTAGGGGTAGTTGGTTCCAAGGTGTAGCAGGGTTATAGTCATAAAGTAAACACCTTGATTTAGTTTTGAATTTATAGATCTGTAGGAAGTCTTGGTCTGAGCTAGGTAATGTCCTGGTTGGGGAATATTTAGTTATAATTGATTGAAGGCTAGGTCAGAAAGGATGGTAGATAGAGGATGGAGTGGATAATTAACAGTTGCTGTAGTAGCAGCAAATGAGGGAATTCAAGCCACTGCAACTGTTTTAAGAGAGAGGCAATGGTGTGATTTGTAGGTTTGGTTTCCAGCAAATCTGGCAACTGTATTATACATAGTTTCAAGTCTGGTTATGAATGTGGTGTTAATATTTGTGTGTAATTGAGAGCTATGAAGGAGGGTGGGAAGAGGAAATGCATGGGAGAGAGTTATTCTGGCTGAGTTGGTTAAATGTCTTTTGTTTTTGTAAAGGAGTCCGAGTTTCTGGTGAGTCTTTTTGATAGAGGTGGTGATTTGGAGATCAAATTTAAGCTGATAATCTTATTATTTGTCCGCCTGGGATGACATGCTTGACAAGCCACATTGCTTCGCAAGAGACGGCTTGCACCTGTCACCCTTAGGCTTTCGAATACTGGCCAAGGCTCTTGCCCCCATAGTGCCTTTTTTAGGCAAGGCTCAAAAGACAAACCTACCACCATAAATAGCACAAGTAACCAAAAACTGAGGGTAATGCTACTCAACGCCAGAAGTCTAAACTTCAAAATGCGCGCACTTGAGGCACTCCTCAGTATGGAGAACATCGACATCTGTGCAGTAGCATAAACCTGGTTTAAGGCTCCTGAGAGCACCCCAGCACTACTAGGTTATAACTCATACCATACCTTTCGGCCACAGAACCAGGACTGAAACACAAAAGGTGGGGCTGTATCCATATTCATCAAGGATACCCACACCTCCAGGTTAGTAGCGCAGCACAATGCATCAGAGATCATCCATGTGCAACTAACAACGGGCAAAACTGCAATCCAAATTATAGCTTGCTACAGATCACCCACCATGGCCCAGGACCCCCATTCGGCATTTCTGGAGACAATGGGAAATATGAAGGTCCTACCAAACACCCTAATACTGGGTGATTTCAATTACCCAAATATAAACTGGGAGAACTACTCAAGTACCAACTCCCTTGCCCAACACTTTCTAGAATTTATAAACTCGAACGCCCTGGATCAACTGGTCAACCACCCCACCAGAGGGAACAACATATTGGACCTGGTCATCACCAACATGGGCGACCGGTGTTCCAAACCAGAGGTCAACCCCTCGCTGGTTAGATCAGACCATAGACTAATCACTCTGGATATACACATTCCGCCCCCATCCCCAGTCAAGAAAACCATCATGCAAAACTTTCCAAAAGCAAACTTCAAAAGCAAACTTCACATTACTTAAGACCGAGGTAGAAAGGTTCACAGCCCCCATGCTAAAGGACAATGCTGCCCAAGCTGCTGAAACCTTTACAAAGGCACTCTGAGCATCTGCAGGAATGCATGGTTCGTGCTATCCCAAGTAAAACCAAGACTCGCTCCTCCAAGAAAAGGAAACCAGTCTTGTGGACCCCTGCCATAAACAAGCTATACAGCAGAAGGAGGAAACTAGTACAGAAGAGAGTAAAATCCCAAGAAGGAAAGACATCCCTGATCAGTATCAACAAGAAACTACGATCCCTCATTAAATCATCCAAGGCTTGTTTCGAAAGAAAAATTGCGAATGACTCCAAAGATAACCATAAAGCATTCTTTAGCTATGTCAAGAACCTAAGTGGAAACTCTCAAATCTGCTTTGAGTTAGTGCAGAATGGCACAAAATGCACTGAACCGACTGATATTGCCAGCATTCTGGCAGACAGGTTTAGTGCAAACTTCACCACTCTCTCACCCCCTAAAGGGCCCATAACCATATCAGAAGAATGTAGGGCCCCATCAGTCACTGACACACAGGTTAAAACATCCCTATCCAAAGCCAAAAACACAGCTTCAATGGGACCGGGTGGTGTCCCAGGCTGTGTCTTACAAGAGCTCCAAAATGAACTAACCCCTCACCTAAACACACTTTCAAACTGAGTCTCTCTACAGGTTATGTACCCACAGAGTAGTGCACAGCAACAGTTATCCCGCTCCACAAAGGTGGAGCCACAACGGACCCCGGGAACTATCGTCCTATAAGCATGACTAGCCTGGTCTGCAAGGCTATGGAATGCATCATCATGGAACTCATTAACAGAGACATTGAGAGCCTCCAAACCTTGGACCCTACCCAGTTTGGCTTTAAGGCCAGATCATGCCTCCTAAACCTGGTGGGCTTCTTTGAGATGGTTAACAAGGCATTAGATGAGGTAAAGGAGGTCCACACAGCCTACCTAGACCTTGCAAAGGCTTTCAACACCATTCCCCATTCTAGTATTATAGACAAGCTCACCAGCTTGAACATAAACCCCTACATCACGAGATGGGTTGCCAGCTGGCTCATGGATAGAACCTGCATGGTGAGAGTTGCAGGCTCTACGTCCGACTGAACCGGTTACAAGTGACTTCCCCCAGGGCTCAGTCCTAGGACACGTCCTATTCGGTATATACTTCTCAGAGGTACAGGCAATCATAGGAGGACTATGGCTGACCAAGTTCGCAGAAGACTGCAAACTAGGGGCCATAATTGATTCTCCGGCTGATACAAACACCCTCCATATGGGTCTCACTGAGACAGATACCTGGTGTCAAAATCATGGCCTCAAGCTAAATGCCAAAAAGTGCATAGTCATCCCATTTGGAAAAAACAAAGTACCTGCGAACTACCACAAAGGTGGTAGTCCCCTAAATACAGAAAATGTAATAAGGGATCTGGAGACCCAAGTAGATAGTAATCTCTCCTTTGATAATCATATTGCCAAGGTGATTAGAAAATCCTTCTCTGTGGCCCACCTGATCACAAAAGGGTTCGCATCTAGAGCAAAAGAGGTTATTGTGCCTCTCTAATCATCACTCATTAGACCCATCATAGAATACAACGCCCCATTTTGGATGTACCTTACAAGACACCTGCAACAGCTGGAAAGACCACAGAAGTACCTCACCAAGAGGATTACTGGCCTCAGACAGATGCCCTATGCTCAAGACTCAAGAAACTCCAGCTGTACTCATACCACTTACTCAGAGATGATCTCTGCCTGACATACAAGGCCATGTCCAACCCAGAATTGATGGACATGCTCCACCTTAAAAAAAACAAATCCCGGAGAACCCACATGCTCTAGAGATATAAACCTCACCCCAACGATAAATAGGACATGCTGGAGGGATAGATTCCTATCCCAGAGACTCCCCATGCTTTGGAACAGGATTCCAATATACATCAGGCAGAGCCCCTCACTAACACTCATCAAGAGAAACCTTGACAGGTGGATGGGAAACAGAAAATTTACCCCGGGGATCACTGCAGTGGCTCTGCTGGACAGAAGCACAGGTAACTAATCTAAGGGGGTGGTGAAAGCCAACACATTCTGGCTATGCTTATAAATGCCTTTGAGCAGATAGCCTAGTACTTACCTATGACTCCTAGCAGTTTAGTGCTAGGATCAGAGGTAATAACAGTGTTATTGCTAGATAGGATGGACAATGTTGTTTTGAGATTGATGAGGTTTTTTGGGAGGAAGAGTTAAGAGCTTAGTTTTCTTAGGGTTGAGAATTAATTTGTCACACACAGTCATGTCTGTATGGTGTTGAATGATGCTTGGGTACTAGAGTGGAGGTCAGATGGATTGTCAGCAGTGGTAATGACTGTAGAATCATCAGCATATTGTACAAGTGTGGAGTAGGGATAAGAAGTGTAAACTAGGTTGGTGAAAATATTGAAGAGCAGTGACCCCAGTATGGATCCTTGGGGGGCACCCATTGGGACACTTAGGGGGGAGAAAGAGCAGAGTGCCATTTAACAGCTTTTTGGTGGTTAGAGAGAGAGCTGGAAAACCAAGATATGGTGGGAGGAGAGAATCTTAGATGAGAGTTTGTGTAGAATGAGGGGATGGGAGACAGTGTCAAAGGCTTTGGACAGGTCGAGGAACAGACATGAGACTAGCTTATTATTGTCACGGGCCAGTGATACAGTATTAATGAAGGATAGTAGTGCAGTTGTAGTGCTGTGTTTGGGGTGAAATCCATGTTGTGTGTGTGTTAGAAAGTTCTGTTGGAGAAGGTATTGCATTATCTGCTTGTGAATGCATTTCTCAATAATCTTGGAGAAGGGGAGGCAGTATAGCAATTGGTCTGGGTAATGTGTAGAAAGTTTTCCATATTGATGGAACGTATGATTCAGAGATCAGTTGATCAGGATGGATAACTGGATAGGCTAGGGGTTCAGCAGCTGTGTATGTAGGAAGTGAGAGGGTAGGTTATCAGCTTAGGGGGAGCAGGGTTTGAGTTTAGAGAGTAGAGATTTAATATATTTAGTTGAGACAGATGTAAGAGAGAAAGAGTTAGAAGGAGGGGAAGATGAGAAAGTGGGGTTTGTAGTATTTTTAGTAGTGTGGAGGTCATTAATCATGATAGTTATTGAATTAATCAAATGATTGTTAAATTCAGTGGCAGTTTTTTCAGATGTTTTATTTGGGCATGGGTTTGGAGGGGAAGGGTTTCCTGGATGCAGTATATGATTGAGTTCCAGAATTTTTTAAAGTCAGATTTTAGGGTAGTGGGAGGGTTTGCATAGAAGTTGATCCTGTCTTTGTTGATAATTTTTTTTTAATTTGATTTCCAAGTTCTTTGCAAGTCTGAAGATGAGAAAGGGTCTTTGATTTGGTCCATAATTTCCATATCTTGTCACGTCTTTTCATCAAGGCTCTCGTATGTTTGGTCAGCCAAGGAGCGATGTTTGCTTTGATTCTGATAATACGGAGGGGAGCTAGGGAGTTGAGGATGTTTATAAAGGTAGAGTTGAAAGAGTGGTCAGCCTCATCTAAGGGGAGTGTAGTGAGATGGGACCAGTTAATATTAGAGAGTTGGTCTATGAAAGAGTATGGACTAAAGGAGGAGGTTTTGTGGGAGGTGATAAACCTGAAAGGTCTGGTGAAATGGGAAGTGTGTCTATTTACTGTGATAGGGTAGTGATCACTAAGGGAATTTGGTAGAGTGTGAGGGTTGTGGTAATTTTGGGGATGAGACACCAAAATCCAGTCCAGGAGAGACTGTGGCAGGTGTGACTTGCTAATATGGGTAGGGGAAGTGATTACTTGCTCAAATCCATGTAGGTTGATACCAGAGGTAGTTTGGGGAGTTTGAATTGTAAGCCAATCTGTTTACGTCCCCTAGAATTATGGTTTCATTAAGGATGGTCTGTGAGAGGTGGTGTAGGATGTTCTCCAGTATGCTAAGATTATCACCAGGCGGATGCAGATTGCTACAAAACTTATGGTGGTAAAGTTGTTAAGTTTAATATTGGTAAGTAAGAGTTCAGCTGTAGAAAAAGTGGGTAGAGGGAGGTTTGGGATAGTTATTGAGAGGTGGTCACGGAAGAGAATGGCTATCCCTCCTTTTTTCTTTTGTCTATCAAGTCATAGGATGTTATAGCCAGGTGGGGTAATTTCACTGTCTTTATTATATGGTTTCAGCCAGGTTTCAGTTAGGGTGACTGTCATGGGTATAGTTAGCTAGCCAGGCATGGAAGTCCTGTACTTTATTTACTACACTCCTGAGGTTGATAGAGCAGAAAGATGCTTGTTTTTTTAAGGGGGTGAAGTTCCTAGATGTTTGCACAAAAGGATTATTATTCATGGTAGGTTGGGAGAGGCCTGGGTTAGGATGGATGTCTCCTGATAGAAGTAGTGGTTTGAAGTAGAGTAAGTGTTTAAATGGAGAGACATTCTTTTTCTGCTTTGATGTGGTTGGGAGGGAGGGAGATAATTTTATTTTAGGAAGGGGAGTGGCATAGTTTGCTATGCTTTCTTCACCTGTCTGGCACGTACTTTTGGCCTCTCGCAAGCCATCTGTGTGTAAACTTTACAACAGTAAATGGAAAAGGTTTGTCTTTTGGACATGTCAAAATAATGTTGACCCTTTTTCAGCACCTACTCATAAGATTCTCAAAATGTTAGCCTTGCTATTCAATGAAAGAGCTTCATCTTCTGCTGTTAAAGTTAAATTAGCAACTATATCTACGTTTCATATTGGATTTGAAGACTTGTCACTAACTTCTCATAAACTTTGTAAAGCTTTTATGAGCGGTCCTCTTCTGTTGAAACCTCCTTAGAAAGATCCAGACCCTCCTTGGGACCTGAACATGGTGTTGCAAACAATCATACAACCTCCTTTTGAACCAGCAGCAGACTGTGTTTTTCTGGCCTGGAAAACTATTTTGTATTTCTTTCTCTTTTAAACCACCATATTTGATTTTTCACAAAGATAGGGTTACGATAAGATTCAACCCCTGCCTTCTACCAGAGGTGGTTTTAGACGTCTAATCAAACTGTTAACCTACCAATTTTCTTCCCCAAATTTGCTAATAAAAGGGAATATTGCTTATATGTATTAGATATTCTTAGACAATTATGATTTTATCTTCGCAGAACAAAAGACATCAGAAAATCTGACCAATTATTTGTGTCTTACTTAAATATAGAACTAGGAAAACCTGTGAGCAAAGTGACATTGGCTAGATAGCTAACATATTGCATTTCTTTAATCTGTAACGAATTGGAGATTGTGCTTTCAAAGGTTTTGATAAAGCATTCAACCAGAGCTGTAGCAATTTCACCCGTCTTCCAGTCTAAAGGTCCATGGATGCGGATTGTGCAGCAGTAATCTGGGCTTCTCCCCATACTTTCATTACTCATTACAAATTGGATCTGGTCTCCAGGGGAAGAGCATCATTCGGTTCAGTTGTGCTCAGGAATATTTTTCCTTGAGTCCACCCAGATTCTAAGGTAGCTGGGGACTTTGTCCCACAGGTTGAGGATAGAATGAAAGTTCCATCTGTGTTACCCATTTTCATTCTTCCTCAGCTCCCTTCCCTCCATCCCCCATACCTTTGGACTTCTAGAAGAACAGATCGGTAGTGGATTATTATTCTTGCTATATAGCTATGGTTCCAGATATAGTTTCAATGGATGTCTTACGATTCATTTTTCCTTTGGTCTATGGCAAACTTGATCTGAGGTAACTGGGATAGATGCATTGTGAGTAAGGGATAAGCTTGAGAGTTTTTTGGTTACCACTAGCTAGGGTAGAGGCAGAGTTGGTTTTGAGGATTGGAACCGAACCCACAAGGTGAGGAAGAATGAAAATGGACAACACAAGATGGAATGTTATGGTGAGTACATAACAACTTTGCAGTGTGGCACAAACTTTCCATGTCTGATTGTCACACTGTGTTTATACTGTCTGGGACTGTTCCATCTTCAGGAAGATTGTTCCATATGCCATTAATTCAACCCCAGGGCATTTGTAGAGTGGAAAAGCAAGCTTATTTTAAAAATCTTCTTACCTTCTGCCTTTGGAGAGGCTGTATCTGGAGATCAGTCTCCCAAAACTAAACAATTGAAAACTTCTCCAAAAACATTCTGCATCTTCCACAGTTTGTAGCCATTGAAGAAAAGAGCCAAGATGGATATGACCTCACCCTCTGATCTGAAAACGAAAAAAGTTAATTGACCTGACTTCCTCAGATGTAACAAAAAAGGTATCTGATCTGACATGACTACTGCTAGCCGTACTAGTTTGTGTTATTCACCTACCCAGCGCAAGATACTCACCATCTGTTGATCTGGTGCCCTCACCTTTCTTGGAGCATCACCAAACCAGGCCCCCCCCTCCCTATTGTTTCCACTCCTTGTTCCAGAAGTTTGATGGAGGAAGATGTGGAAAGAGTGGTGCAGAAGATCCTCCCTGTGCAGAGTCGGATGGGTCAGGAAAGTCCGTTCTTCAACCACATCCCCACAACAAGTTCCTCCTCTGATTCCTTCAACTGTCTGAGTCCCTGGATCCAAGCCGTCTTGGTTCTGTCTTGCTTGGGTCCGAAGACGGCAGCATCTTCAGAGCTGAAGCTTACTCTGAGTGCATCGGTTCATTCAGATCCAGAGAGTTCTTGGAGCCAAAGTTTCACTGTTTGATCCAAGGTGTTAAGAGTAGACTCCGAAGTCACTGCTTTGGCTTCCGCCTTTGGAGATTGCTTTCAGAGTGTGCTGGGGACAGTGGTCCAAAAGCTTGTCGTTTTGGATCCGAGGTCTTCTCTTTCTCTGGGGCAGTCTACCTTTGAGGATGTGAAGAGGGTTTTGACTGCCTTTGCAGAATGGATGGATGCAACCCCTTCGAATCTTCAGCTTTCTACCTTGATGTTTCTGTGTTTGGAGCCTCATCACTTTTTACCATAGGTACAAGCTAGTCTGAGACCTCCAGGCTTCCGAAGAGGGTATCTCGATTTCTTCCGATATCTCCCCGGAGCATCCCACTGAGGTGTTCCCTAGGAAGACGACATGTAAGAGGAAGCACTTAGACTCCCCAGAGGAGTCTTTCATGGAAGATACGAACTTTGATGAAGGTGAAGTTTCCCAACTCTTAATCTCCTGAAAATGTCTCATTTGGAGACATCCTTGAGGTCCTAAAACAGAGAGGTGGCTTGACACCCATCAACCCTTCATTCAAGGAGTGTGTGTTCCTGGAGGCTTTTGGTACTGGCCCGTCTACCTCCTGGGTTACTCCACCCACCAATGAGCTTATTGAGTTAGTTGCTCAATGGACATTGAAGGAACCTGACACAGTTGAACCCATACCTAGGAGACTGGACAAAATTATGGCAACCCCTTGAGTAAGCAGTTTTGGGGTAAAGGGGTGCCTGTTGATGCCGTGGTCATGGCAGCAGCCACAAGAAAGGAACTTGTCGAGGAGAGTTCCACTGTTAATCCCCCGAACAAGGACTCGAGTGATGGACAGGTTTGGGAAGTATCTCTATACTTCAGCGACCTTCACCTTAAGGTTGCAGAACTACTTGGCACATTTTACAAGATTACAGAGGGATTTTATTAACAAACTCTCAAATACCCTCTCAGGATCCGTTTCTGCAGAGGTCCAATCATCCATGTCTTCTCAGCTGGCTACCCTACAATCTATTTTGAAATCTTCTATGAGGCTCATTTTGTATGCAGCCGATGGAACCCCAAGGGCAGCAGGTTCAGGCATTTCCATCAGTCGACATGTCTGAATGCACTTAAGTGATTTTGCGGAGCCCTTGAAGTCTTCATTCATTAATGCTCCTTTTGACAGCACTTCTTTGTTTAGCACCAAAACTGAAAGATAAATTATCTAGGTGTGAGAAGAATGGAATGACCGTTTCTGCCATTGGGGTACATTTTTCAACCCCTCACAGATCTTTCTCTAGCAATCAGAGGTGGTCGGAAGATGTGGTTCAAGAAATCCCAAGGTCCTTTCCAGGACACACATGGAGGAAGTTTCCCCAGGGACAGAGGAGGGAACTCCAATGGTCGACAACTCCACTGCTGCAGATGTGGCCTGCAAAACCAGGGGTCCAGAGATTGTCTTTGATCTTACCCAGCGCTCCTGAAAGGAGCCCCAAGTATCTACCTCTGGAGGCAATCGTGGGTCGATTATCCCTGCACAGAGCATAGTTAGACATGCCAAAAGATACTTGGTGCAGAGGATTATTTCCAGAGGTTGTATAATACCCTTTTCCCTTTCACCTCCAATCTCAAGAAAAGATCCCTGATCCACCCAGTCAGAGGGAACAAGCAGCAATTCAAAGACAAAAGCCACTAGAAAGAAAGTCATCCAAGATTTCCTGCTAGACCAGATAGAATCTGGAATTTACTCAAGGTTCTTTTTAGTGCCAAAGAAGACAGGAGACCGGAGACCAATTTTGGATCTCAACAACTTAAACAAGTCATTTCAACACATCAAATTTCAGATGGTCATGGTTCAGTCTATTCTCCCTTTTCTGGGCAAGGACAACTGGATGTGCTTGATAGACCTTCAGAATGCGTGCTATCACATCAAGATAAACAGATGAATCCAGAAGGTACTTAAGCTACTGGCTGGGAGCCAGTCATTACCAATTCAGAGTTTTGCCCTTTGATCTCACTACAGCCCTTAAATTTATGGCAGTAGTAGCAGCTCACTTGAGGACTGCAAGGATTCTGGGCGCTTCCATGTCTAGATGACTGGCTCATTACTGCCTCGACCAGGCATCAGTTAATAAGGGCAAGAGATTAGGTTCTCCAGATGTGTTCTCATCTGGGGATAACCATAAACTACAAGTCTCAACTGGAACAAACTTGGAATTCATAGGAGCACTGTTCAACACAGAGTCACTGATAACGTCACTGCCTCCCTCAAGGGTTCAAAAATTATAAGGTCACAGGTCAGAAAAATAAGATTTCCACCCATTTGGTCCTTCAAGCTCTAGGATCCGTGTCAGCTGAAATAACACTAGTTACTTGGCCGATTTTACATGACGATTCTACAGTGTCAGCAGAAATAACACTAGTTACCAACCCATGTGAACTCTAATACAGATCACTCACATATGCAAGCGAGGTCTCAAGTGCTGGATTCGACAAGATCAGGTTCTACAAGGCTGTCTGTTCATTCTCCCTCAGCACAAGGCCATAGCAATGGCAGACACTTCTCCTCAGTTGGTGTGGGGGGGGGGGGGGGCGTTTCTGGGAAAACAGTCCAAGGCACTTGGTCCCCTGAATAAGCTAATTTGCATGTCAGTGTCCTAGAGATGAGAGCAGTGCTGTTAGCATTGCAGGCCTTTGAAGATGCTCTCCCTTCGGTGACTATTATATATCAAATGGACAATGTCACTAGTTTGGTACATCAGCAAACAAGGAGGGACCTGATCTTACCCATTGTTGAGAAGCACTGAGAGTGTGGCAGTGGGCAATCTCATCCAACCGCTTTCTCATAGCACCCATTGTGGGGATGTCCGCTGTGCTAGCACACAAGCTGAGTAGGCGCATGCTTTTACCTCACGAGTGCTTTCTCAACAAGAATGTGAAAGAAATGACTTTGTCAGTGGGGCCAGCCTTGCTGCGATCTTTTTGGTTCTCCCCTAAACAACAAATGCAGCAGCTACTTTTGCCCTAATCCCCCCCCCCCCTCGAGAGGGAATCATTGAGGGATGCTCTAATTCACTCTTGGTCCCTTGGTCTACTATATGCTTATCCACCAATTCCGCTAATTTGGAAATTCCTACAGAAAGCTGCCATGTTGAAGAGCAAAGTCATCCTCATTGCACCATACTGGCCGTGACAGATTTAGTTCCTCTTTCTTTGGCCTCACTTACTTTACCAACCTTGGGTTCTGGATTTGACTCCAGACCTTTGGTCTCACCTGACAGGCATGATCCATCCAGACATATCAGACCTCAGGCTGACGGCCTGACTACCAAGGAGAGGTCCCTTTTAAGAGAACATGCAAGAGGAGGCACCTGGCTTCTCCACAGGAGTCCTTCACAGAAGTCATGGACTTCGATGAAAGGGGAAGGGTCCCCCAGATCATCACCAAAAGATGTCTCTTTTGGAGACAACCTAGAGGTCCTTCACCAAAAAGGTGCTTGGTCTTCCCAAACCGATTCCCAGGAGGAGTTGGTGTTTTTGGAAGCTTTTGGGTCTGGCTCATCTACAGCTTGGTTTACCCCCCCCCCCCATTTGCAGATGAGCTTATAGACCTGGTCACCTGCAGGGCATGGAAGGAATCAGACTCCATGGAACCTATCCTAAAACACCCAGACAAAAATTTTAAGTGCCCCCCAACAAACTGCAGTGGATGAAGGGGATTCCTGTAGATGCCATGGTTGTTGCAACAGCCACCAAAAAGGAGCTTGTGGAGCAGAGTTCCACTGTCCATCCTCCCCAACAGAGAGTCTAGGGCTTTGGACAGGTCTGGGAAGCTGGTTTATGCATCAGCAACCTCTGCATTGCAATCGCTAAAGTACCCGATACATTTTACCAGATTAGAGGGACTTGATAAAGGAACTCTTATTCTGCCCCCAGGGTCCATGTCCGCAATGGATCAGAAATTTTTTTCCTCATGAGTGACCACCCTACAATCTATTACAACACGTCCATGAGGTTAATCTTGCATGCTACATAAGGTACCTCAAGGGCGTCCGGTTCAGGTGCAGACATAAGGAGACATGCCTGGATGAGGTTATGCAACGTTGTAGAACCCTTCAAGGCGTCATTCTTCAGTGCTCCCTTGATGAATGATCCTTGTTTGGGCCCATTGTGAGAGAGATGCTCTCCTGCAGTGAACAGGATGGAAAGACCTTGTCTGCCATTGGAATTAGTTTTTTTTACCACACAAATACCTTTCTCCAGGAACCAATGTGGAGGTAAGAAAATGGGGTTCAAGTAGTATTGAGGTCCTTTTCCAGGAGTCACACAGAGATTTCTCCCCCAGAAGCAGAGGGGGAAATAATTATAATGGTAGACGTCTCCCACATGGCAGAGGGGGTCCGCAGAATCCAGGATCTTGAGATTCTTTCTTGAACATATCCTTCCAGCATTCCTGAAAGGTTGCCCAAAACTGTTCTCTCTCTGGAGGCAGTTGGGGGGGGGTGCTTATCTGTACGCAAAGACCCATGACTAACCATTATAAACCAACTTTGGGTGCAAAGGATCATATCCAGAGGATACTTCATTCCCTTTTTACAAACCCACTAAAACAAAACAAAACTCCCCCTGATGTTCCACCCAATCAGAGGGAAGTAGCAGCTCAAGAAATTGCAAAGTTGCTAGACAAGAGAGTCGTCCAGGAGGTCCCTCCAAACCAGGCAGGATCCAAAATTATTCAGGGTTCTTTTTAGTGCCAAAAAAAAGACAGGGGACCTGAGACCATTTTTGGATCCAAGTTATCTGAACCAATGAAGAACTCCAAATTCTGGATGGTTACTGTTCAGTCCATTCTGCCCTTTATTCAGAAAGACAACTGGAATTATTCAATTATTATTATTCAATTGTTCAATATTATTCATAATTAGTATTCGATTATTATTATTGAACTTATTCAGAAAGACAACTGGGTGTGCTTGATCAGTCTTCAAGATGCATACTGTTGCTTCAAAATGAACAGGTGCTCTCTAAGATGTCTGTGCTTCCGGCTGGGAGCCAGTCATTACCAGTTCAGAGCCCTGCCCTTTGGTCTCACCTCAGCCCCCAGGGTGTTCACTAAATGCATGGCAGTGGTAACGGCTCACTTGAGACTGCTTGGATTCAGTATGTTTACCTGTTTAGACAACTGACTTCTTAGAGCACCAACCAGGCATCTACTAATAAAAGCCAGGGATTACTTGCTTCATCTCGCACACTCGCTGGGGGGTCATCATCAACATGCAGAAATCTTATCTTCATCCAGTGTAAGCAATAGATTTCAGAGGCTCGACTAGACACCATGAATTGTCTAGCCTTTCTGCCTCAGGACAGAATTCATATATTAAGGACTCATGTCAAGCAAGTCAAGTCCTGTTCATCCCAATGCCCATGGCAAAATTGGTTCTGAAAGCATTAGGGCCGATAGATGCTACAATAACTTTGATTCCCACTGTCAGCTTAAACATGAGAATTCTCCAATGGACTTCAGCTGTGCAGTAGTCCTTCCATCACTGTCTCTTGAGTCATCTCGTAAAGTTTTCTCAAGTGTGTAGAGATTCTCTTTTTTGGTGGGTCCACTGCCAGGAGTTAGATCTAGGATGTCCATTTATCCTTCCTCCACCCAGCCATGTTGACCAGTTGAGGTGGGGGTCATTATTTGGGACAGACTATTCAAGGCATATGGTCGTTACTACAGACCAGTCTGCATATCGGTGTCCTAGCTGAGAGTAGATTGCAGGCCTTTCAGAGGTTTCTCTGTCTAGGAACTGTTGCAATACAAATGGACAGCATGTCAGTAGTCTGGAAAATCAAAAAAGGGGGGAAACAGATCCTACCCCCTTTGTCGAGAAGCAATGAGGATATGGCAGTGGGCAATATCTTCCAACCACTTTCTAGTAGCAATGCACATACGGGAAAAGTCTAACATTTTAGGCAGCAGACTCATCAGGATCATCCTTATGCTTCATGAGTGGTTTCTCAAACAGTCGGTGCAAACATGATCTTCCACAAGTGAGGTCAACCTTGCTGAGACCTATTTGCATCCCTCTTCGACAACAGATGCAGCAGGTTCTTTGCCTTTATCCCTTGTCAGGGACAGTCCCTGAGGGATGCTCTAGTCCATGTTTGGCCCTACAGTCTCCTTTATGCTTGTCCTCCCCTGCCTCTCATCCCAAAATTTCTTCAGTAAGCACTTCGGTTGAAGAGCAGAGTAATCCTAGTTCTTACCTTCTGTCCTCGACAGGTCTGGTTTCCCTTCCTTTGGAGTCACTTAGTACATCCTTCTTGAACGCTGGATCCCAGTCGAGGCCTGCTGCCTCACCCGTCAGGCCAGATTCACCCAGATATTGCAGGCCTCAAACTGATCACATGGTTTTTGCAATTCCGATAATGGCTAGACATTTCATGTTTTCCTCTCCAGGTCAAGAGATCTTCGTCTCTTCTCATAAAGCCTTTACTAGAAAAGTTTACAAGTGTAAATGGAAAGATTCACTATTTGGGCTAATCAAAAACTGTTAGCCCCTTTCTCTGTTCCAATTCCAGCAGTCGTAGACTTCCTTGTTTTAATTTTCCAAGATGGAGCAAGTTTTTCTACTATTAAAGTTTAGGTTCATAATTGAGTACAACATCCCATTTGGTATGTACCTCCCCAAACACCTGCACCAACTATAAAGGTCACAGAAATGCCTCACAAAGAGAATCCATGGCCTCCAGCATCTGTCATATGTGGACAGGCTCAATGCACTATCACTTTACTCAGTATCATACAGATTTCTCAGAGGTGATCTGTGTCTCTTCTGCAAGGCATATTCAAACTCTGCCCTACTACAGATGCTGCATATCTGTAAGTGTAACTCCTTGTGCATTACCCGATCGAAAAGTCTATATCTAATGTGTGACATTAACAAAACCTGCTGGAGAGATGGGTTCATCTCCCAGAGGCTTTCCCCATCTCTGGAATAGACTCTCCATACATGTCAAAGTAAGTCACTGACACTGTTCAAGCACAGCCTTGATGAGTGATTGGGAAACCACAAACTTGTCCAGGGGTTCCACCTGTGTCCCTCATTGACAGGGACAACAGGTGCTGATTGAGGTTTCTTTTTTGGGGATAATCTCTTGGCTAGGCTTGTAAGGGCCCCAGGGCTGTTAGCCTAGTAACCTCCTATGATCTGTAAATGGCAGCCATCTCAAACCATTTTATAGGGGATAATGATGCCTCTTTAGCATCATCTAAATTGTGTAAAGCATTCCTTATGGGTACCTTTTTATTTAGACCGCCAATAAATGACCCCACTCCACCTTGAGACCTCCCTATGACTTTACAAGCCTTTGTACACTCTCCTTTTGAACCATCAGCTTAGGTGGATCTCAAGTTTTTCTTGGAAAACTGTCCTGAAAGCTATAACTTCTGCAAGATGGGTGTCTGAACTCCAAGCACTTCTAAACCACTATATCTGATTTTTCACAAAGAGTTACGTTGTACACAAATCCTTCTTTCTTACCAAAAGTTGCCTCTGAAACCAATGTCAGTCATACCATCAGCTTTCCATTTTTTCCCTGAATTTGAAAATAAAGGAGTATACACCCTTCGTCATCTTGATGTACATAGACTGTGTTTTTACCTGTACAGAACCAAAACATTCAGAAAATCTGAACAACTATTTGATGTTCTTCGTGTTTCACTGTTGCAGTCATCACACTTGAGTTATCTGCCTGCAGGTAGCCCTCAGTCGGCCCAAATACCAGAGTCTTGAGATTTCTGCGTTGGATGCCATCGCCTCTTCCATGATGTCAGGGGTGTAAAACATGCAGCCGACACCATTACATCAGCCTTTCTTGCCATGCAGTGTCTGAAGCAGAAGCAGTTCGCAAGTGCCAGTCGGCCGCCTCCTGAAATTTTCATTTTTCGAGTTTCAGACCTGAAGTCTTCTAAAAGATAAATACCCTGTTGAGGATCCTTTTTTCTTGCTCTAACCGATGTCAGAAAAAGTTAATAATTGTCTTGCCTGTGGAAAGCAAATACCTCACAGAGATTTTCATTCTTATTGCGTCACCTGTTTAGGCCCAGACCACGATGTTCCTCACTGTCATTTTTGTGCCTTGTTCAACACCCGAACTATTCATCATCTGGCTATTTTTCTCGCTAAATTCTTTTGCTGTCGTTCTCCGTATTCCGAAATGGCTTCTATAAGCCATCCGACTACCGATCTTCCAAAAAAACATAAGGATAAAGACAGGGACAGACCGCATATGCGGTACTCAGTGAGGCGCCCTGGTACCCGCTTCTACAGATTCACAGGCATCTGCTGAGACCCATTTGGAGTCCAGTGTGCCGCGAGTTGCTTCTTCGACTTTGGAACCTGTGAATCTCTGTACCTTGGATGGGTCTGGGGCTGCTGTGCAGGCACCGGCTTCTGAGGGTGTATTTCAACCTTTTGATGTTCATATTAAACTGATAGCTTCGTTTTTGACTAAAACTACTGACTTTCTCAGGCCCAAAGTCCGCACTGTGCCTAGAAAACCGATCAAAGCACATGCTCGAGCTCCCATGCCACGGAAGCAAATGCTTAGAATGGCTGAAGACCTTGTAACTTTAATTAGGAGAAGCCAGCCTTCCCTCTCTATAAGACAAAGGATTGATTTTTCCTTCTGATTCTACAGACCTTGAGTCCAGTGACTGTGATCCCTCTGATTACCAGGACATTCCCTTTTCTACCTATGAGGATTCAGATGCAGAGGATTCCATTCCCTCTACCTCCCCTCTAGAGGACTTTTCTTTTGGTGAAACCTTGCACACCTTAAGGAAGTATTTCCACTGTGAATGCCAGGACTACCCACAGTCCAAAAAGAGACTCAGAGAATTATTTGACTTGCCTCAGTGCAGCCCTCTAGCTAATAACCCCTGTCCTGGATATTGTAGATGATGTCTTCATGGAGTCCAGTCTTGCTCCTGATTCTTTACCACCAGCTCCTAGAAAGCCTGACAGGTACTACAGAGTACCTGACTCTCACAGATTTCTCTTTAAGAATCCCACTGCGGATCCAGAGACCATTTCCCAGGGACTAAAGGTATTAAGGTCACTACAGCTAAAACCCCTACCCCTTCGGACAGGGATTCTAGAGCTTTAGACAGACTGGATAAGAAGGTATACATCTCTGCAACTCCTGCCATAAGGGCTTTAAATTGCCAGTTTCACATGTTGAAGTATGAGTAGCATATCATGGAACTAATTAAACAGAAAATGTTGTTGCTTCCAGATTGTGCAGAGAATAGAGTTGCAAGAGTTAAAGCATTCTGCAAACCAAGTTGGTAAACATACTTTGCAGGGTGTTTTTAATGCCTTAGAAGCATCTTGCAGGGCTGCTTTCCCTGGGTCTGTACTGAGAAGTCATGCTTGGCTGAAGGGACAAATCCTGCCAGACCATGTCAAAGCAAATTGCTAGATGCTCCAATGAACCAGGAGTGCTTTTTTGGCACAAAAGCAGAAGTTCTTAAAAAGATGGAGGAAAAAGCTAAATATATGCAAACTGTTACAGATTTCTTACAGGTACAGCCACCTAGATTCAATAGGCATTGGCCTTCTAAACACTGGTCCTTTCCAGTCCCTTCCAGCCCTTCTCACTCCAAACCCAGGGGCAACAGACCACCAAGACTGCAGTCTCAGGGTATGCAGAGATCTAAGCAATGGAGTGCTCCCACCTCTAAAACTGGGAGTGGTAAGCCACCCCCTTATGGAAAAAGTTCACAATGACTTGTCTATATGCACCCCTGGGAGGAAAACTCGCCCTGCATGCTAAAAAATGGGATGTCCATTACCCAGGACCAATGGGTCCTAAGCATTGTATCCCAGGGATACAGATTCTACTTCCAGTCACTGCCAGCCTCAAGCGGGGGTGCCAGACCTTCCTCCAAACCAATGGGCAGAGGCTCAAAAACAAGTACTTTCTCTTCTCAGTGTCAGGGTTATTCAGCGTGTTACAATAGAGCAAAGGGGACAGGGTTTCTATTCCAGACTGTTCCTGGTGCCCAGAAAAGAGAGCTCATGGCGCTCTATCTTGGATCTGTCCATTCTTAACACCTCCCTGGTGGTCCCAAAATTCAAAGGGCTTATACTACAACAGCTGTTTCCTATGCTAGCCAGGGACTCCTGGCTAGTCACCCTAGACTTAAAAGAAGTTTATCTGCACATCCCCACAAGGGAATCTTGTAGGAAATATCTATGTTTCAGGGCAGGCTGTATGTACCATCAGTAATCTGCACTTCCCTTTGGCTTATTTGCCATGCCCAGGGTATTCACAAAGTGCCTGGCTCCAGTCATTGCATACTGCAGGCAGAGAAATATTCAAATGTACCCATAATTGGATGATGTCCTGATTCAAGCGAATAGTCAGGAATTGCTACTTCAGCACATGGCATTCGCGAAGAGACTTTTAACTTCTCTGGGGTTCACCATCAACGAAAATAAATCGCATTGGGTTCCCAGCCAATGGATTGTATTCCTGGGAGTAAGCTTGCACACAACTTCCCAGATGGCATTCCTCACTCCAGCAAAGCAGGTTCATTTGACAAACTACTTCAAACTAAAGGCCTCCAAGACCCAGCTATCCGCAAGAAAAATACTGCAAGCCCTAGGGTTCATGGCCTCATGCATTCTACTAATTCCATATGCAAGACTGCATATAAGGAAACTTCAGTGGTACTTAAAAAGTCACTGGTGTCAACTCTCTCAGGACTTGGAAATACTGACTCCTATCATTCTTTGTCTAAGGGCAGAGTTCCTTTGGTTGGCAGTGACTTGCAACCACAACAAGGGACTTCCTTTCCCTCAACCCTTCGCCTCCCAAACCCCGTCAACAGGCGCATCAGATTATGCATGGGTGGCTCACATGGCAGGCAAATGCATTCAAGCCAAATGAAGCCCAGGACAAATTCACGTGCATATCAATCAAAAAAGAAATGTTAGATGTACAGAATGCTCTGACAGCCTTCAAATACCTTTTCCTTCCAGGACAACTCTTGATAAAGACAGGCAACACCACAGTTATGTGGTACATAAACAAGCAGGGGAGAACTGATTCCTACCCACTCATCAGGCTAGCCATGGCCCTGTGGAACACAGCCTTGAGCAACCAAGTGCACCTGCAAGCTCAGTTCCTGCCAGGCAAACAAAATTCACTGTCAGACGACTTAAGCAGAAAGCTACTGGACCCACACGAGTGGAAACTCAAACCATACTCATTCAAACGTTTAATCAACAGGTGGGGGACACCAGAGGTGGGCCTCTTTGCCTCCCAGCAAAACGATCAATTGAACAAACTTTGCACCAGAAATCCGCACAGCCAAGCATGGTGAGTGGATGCTCTATCCTTTACATGGGAAAATGTATCAATTTAAGCCTTTCCCCCTCTGCCCCTCCTCTCAAAAGTACTACTTAAGATTAAGCAGGACAGACCAAGGACAATCCTTATTGCACCAGACTAGCCACGCCAGTACTGGTGCCCCTTCCTATGCAGTCTGACAGCAGTGCCACCCTGGCACCTACATCAGACCCCCTTCCTGCTGTCCCAGCAGGAGGGACAGATTTTGCATCTTCAGCCTCAAACACTGAAACTTGCAGCCTGGCTTCTTCCCTGAACACAACATCAGCAACCCTCAGCTAACAGGTGCTGGACATCATCCTTGAGGCCAGAAGGCCTAGTACTAGGAAATCCTATTCAGAAAAGTGGAAAAGATATGTTCTTGGAGCCAGTCTCTAGGAAAGGGCACAGCCGTACCCTCCTTACCTCAAATTCTATATTACCTAGCAGAGCTGCTCCACAAAGACCTTTCCAATTAAGAATCATGCCTTGGCCATCTCAGCTCATTACAATACGAGCCACCTCTGTTTTCTCATTCTCTGATCAAACAGTTCCTGAGAGGAGCTAACAATTTAAGACCCCCTGAGGAGAGCTCACACACCCCTGCCTGGGACCTTTTCTTTGTACTAGAGAAGCTCACCCCCCCCCCTTTTGAACCTGCGGCTAAAGCAGAGTTAAAATTCCTCTCTTGGAAAACAACCTTACTTCTAGCCATCACTTCAGCAAGAAGAGTGCCTGAGCTACAGGCACTAATGGCTGTAGAACCCTTCATTATTTTCCAAGCAGGCAGGGTCTCCATCAGGACTAACTCATCATTTATGCTCAAGGTGGCAGCAAGTGTGGCTTTAAACCAATCCATCCATTCACCAACCTTTTTCCCTGACCCTCAGAATAAAGGGAGGAAGATCATGCACTCCTTGGACGTGCACAGACAGCTCAGGTTCTACCTTGACAGGACTAAGCCTTTCAGAAAATCTGACCAGCTGCTAGTCAGCTTTCCTACAGGGGCAAATGGCAGGGCCATTTCAAAGCAAACCATTTCCACATGGATAACACCCTGCATCCATTTCTGCTATTAACACCTTGGAAAAACCTACCCCACAGGGGATTGGAAATCATTCCACTAGGGCCACCTCAACTTCTACAGCATTTTTCAGGGGAGTCCCTTACCAGGGACATCCTGGAAGCTGCAGCCTGGAGTTATGTACACACCTTCACTAAGCATTACCACTTTACCTGTCCTTTCTAAATCCAGAGCTGGATTTGCCACAGCAGTCTTATAAGGCCTGCTAGTCAGCCCTTATACTTCTTGACAGCCTCCACCCTTGCTCAGTTTTGGGAATCAACCCAAGTGTGGTGATTGCAACAGTGAAACGCAAAGAACATAGTACAGTTGTATACACTTAGCATAAATGTAGATGTTCAAGTGTATTCACTGTTGCAGTCCTGGTTACCCTCCAGCCCCCTAACTTTTCTAGACTTTCTACCTATCCTCTTTGTGGCCATATCTTATGGCTATGGTATTTACTTTTTACTGGAGGTGTTCCACACCATGTAATTGATTCCTATTTTGGGAGCTCCTGACATCTGGGGCAAGAAAAACTGATGTAATGGCATCGGCTGCATGTTTTATACCCCTGTCGTCCTGACGTCATGGAAGAGGCTACGGCATCCGACACAGAAATCCCAAGACTCTGATATTCGGGCCGACTGAGGGCTACCTGCAGGCAGATAATCTGTGTGATGACTGCAACAGTGAGTACACATGAACATCTACATTTATGGTAAGTGCACACAATGGAACTTTTCCTTTTTTAATGTAAGAAGGGGAAGACCAGTTTCTAAAACTACCCTGGCTAAATGGATAACAGATTGTACATTTCATTAATTTATTCCTTGAAAGGTATTCCTTTACCTAAACATTCAACCAGGTCAGTGTCTACTTCGGCAACCTTTCAAGCTAGTGCATCTGTTGACAATATTTGTTCAGCTGCCATTTGGTCTAATACTCATACTTTTGCACATTACAAATTGAACATCATTTCTAGAAGTAAAGCTGCCTTTGGTTGCTCCAGAACATCCTTCCACGAGTCCCACCCAAGGTTATTCTAGCTGGGACTCTGTCCCATTCGTTGAGGAACGAATGAAGATAACATTTGATATGTTATGTACTCACCATAATGTTCCATCTGTGTTGTCCATTTTCATTCTTAACTTCCCTCCCACCTTAACCATAGGAGAGATCTGACGAAAGAGTGGTTAGGAACCTCTGTTTGAGCCCTCGGATCCTGCAATCTGTAGAAAATGGGCGAATTGGATCCGATGGTAGGATCCAACCCCATTCTTTGAGTAGGAATGAAAGTGGACAACACAGATGGAATATTATGGTGAGTACGTAACTTTTTTTTCTTCTTAAGAGAAAAAAATCTGCTTTGAATAACAGTATGTTAAGTTGTCAATCTCGCCTTCATTCTTGCTGGATTGGTTCGGAGCCGAACCTCAGCTCTGACTCGGCCTAATACTAGAGCTCGAGAGCTATTTTTACCAGCTCAAGGCTATGCTATGTCCCATAATGCTAGGTGTCATATACCCAGATCTTGTTTGCCGCTTCAGCTATGAGGTTGCGTTTTCACTGGCTCCAGGTCGTATTTAAGATTTTTTTATATTTATAGTTAGTTTTTGATAGATATTTTTCCCTTAGATCCTTTCTAGTAGTGTTAGTAGTCTTTCGACTAGTCTTCCCTCCCTTTATTAATAGTTTTCCTTACTCTTTTCCACCCTTAAGGTGGTTAGGCCTTTACCCCCCCCCCTTTATAGTAGGTTTGTACAGGTTCCATTTCAGTAGTATGTGTGTGTGGAATTTTGTTTTGTTTTATTGTAGTAACTTTGGGAGTGTCTTTTCAAGTGTTGTGTGTGTGTTTGTTTGCGTCTGGTATACTTGTCTAGACTTTTTTGTCCCGTTCCTGTGGTATCATGTCTAAGGATACCAAGCTATTGGGATTCAAGAAGTGTGACTTGTGCTGTCAGAAGATGTCTCTGACAGACAGTCACACTTCTTGTGTTTATTGTTTGGGCCCTCTGCACCTGCAGGACTCTTGTTCCATCTGTCATGCTTTTAGCCCAAGAGTCCTGCAGGAACGCAGAAATAAGCTCATCCTAAGGGGCTTATTAAAACCTGAAGGTTCTCCTACCAAAGCCTCTGTCAGGAAAACCTTCTAAGTCCGCCAAACCGTCGGATCCATGTCCGAAGCCGGCACCAAGCAGACCTTCTTCTGTCTGTTCCGGCTGGAACTGATACACCGAGGCCTCAGTCGGCTCCGACCTTGGTGTCGGAGCCGTCTCCAAGCCGAAAGCGTTCCCAATCAGTTTCTCACCAAGGGCGTCCCCGTTGATGCCATGGTGGTTGGCAGCGGCCACTAAGAAGGAGTTGGCTGACCCTTCAGTTCCTGTCCATCCTCCTAATAAGGAATCTAGTACTATGGATAGGTACGGCAAGCGGATGTTTTCTTCAGCGACCTTTGCCATGCGTTCGCTGAATTATTTGTGCCATTTCACCCTTCTCAAAGAACTAGGTGATACCTTACAGAACCCATCAGCTACGGGGTCTCAGGAAAAGATCAACTCCCAGCTAGGGACCCTGAACTCTATTGTAAACTCCTCCATGTGGCTCATTTCCTATGCCACCGATGGAGCGAGTAGGGCCGCAGGCATGGGCGTTGCTCTAAAGAGACACGCCTGGATGTGGCTTTGCAACTTTGCTGACCCCTTCAAGGCGTCCTTCACTAACGCCCCCCTTTGACGGTTCTGCCTTGTTTGGACCTCAAGTGAAGGATACATTGACCAGGTATGAGCAGGAAGGCAAGACTCTCTCTGCTGTTAGGAGTCCGTTTTTCTACCCCTTCTAGACCATACCCTAAGGGTCAGAAAGGTGGGAAAATGTGGTTCCGCAAACCTCAGGGAGTACTGCCTGATGCACGTGGTGAGCTTCCCTCCAGAAGCAGAGGAGGGAACAATAATAGACGCCACCCGAGGGGCAGGGAGGGTCCGCAGAATCGGGGTAACAGAGAATCTTTCTCTGACAAGCCCTTCCAGCACCCCTGAGGAGCTGCCCGACTGTCCACCTTCGGAGGCAGTCGGGGGAAGACTATCACTGTACCCAGAAGCCTGGCATTCCCTCACGCAAGACAAATGGCTACGGTCGATCATATCCAAGGGTTACAGAATTCCCTGTATTCACACCCACAACAGCCAAAAGGGCCCCTTCCAGACGTTCCATCCGGTCTGAGGGATCTAGCAGCACTAGAAATTTCAAAGCTGCTAAGAAAAAGGGCCATCCAGCCAGTCCCAGCAGACCAACAAGGATCCGGAATCTACTCCAAGTTCTTTTTGGTACCAAAAAAGACAGGGGACTGAAGACCTATTTTGGATCTCAGCAGGCTGAACAAGTCTGTTCAAAGAACGAAGTTCCGGATGGTCACGCTACAAGTCCATTCTACCCTTTCTGGGTCAGGACAATTGGATGTGCTCTGTAGACCTTCAGGATGCGTACTACCATATCAAGATGAACAGGCGCTCCAGAAGGTTTCTCCGCTTCCGGCTGGGAGCCAGTCACTACCAATTCAGAGCCCTGCCCTTTGGCCTCATCACAGCCCCCCAGGGTGTTTACCAAATGCATGGCAGTGGCTGCAGCTCACCTGAGATGACAAGGATTCCAGATGTTTCCATATTTAGACGACTGGCTCCTTACTGCCACCACCAGGCACCAACTACTCCAATCCAGAGATTAAGCTGTACAAACGTGCAATGTGCTAGGTATCTCTATAAATTTCGAAAAGACTGCATTGTCGCCTTGTCAGCCTATTACCTTCATAGGTGCCATTTTAAGCACAGTGGAGCTCTCGGCAAAACTACCTACACAAAGAGTTTCAGACATTCGCAACCATGTTCAGATCCTATTACAGGAGAACAGAGTCCAAGCCAGATTTGTACTAAAAACACTTGGTCTCATGGCAGCAGCAATCACTTTACTTCCCCTAGTGCGTTTTCATATGCGGATCCTGCAGTGGATGCTATTTTCCCAGTGGTCCTTTCAACAGCTCCCCATGTCACACACCATTCTAATCACTCAGTCATGCAAAAGACACCTTTCTTGGTGGACGGTCTCCCCTCAGGTCCTCCGGGGCAGACCTGTGGTCCTTCCTCCTCCTGTTGCCACTGTGACAACGGATGCCTCCCTGATCGGGGGGGGGCATTTTTGGGGCAGGACAGTCCAGGGCACATGGCAACCCTTCGAATGCCACTTGCACATCAATGTCTTGGAAATGAGAGTAGTACTTTTAGCGTTTCAGGCCCTTCAGGACTCTCTACCCACCGGGACTATTGCAGTTCAAACAGACAATATGTCTGTAGTGTGGTCCATCAACAAGCAGGGCGGAACCAGATCCTACCCCCTATGTCGAGAAGCACTCAGACTTTGGCAATGGGCGATCTCTTCTCAATGGTTTCTGGTAGCAACACATATTCCCGAGAAGTCCAACGTCATAGCGGACAGACTGAGCAGAGCCATTCTCATGCCTCACGAGTGGTCTCTCAACTAGATAGTAGTGGAAAGAATTTTCAGAAGGTGGGGTCAGCCTTGCTGCGACCTTTTTGCAACACCTCTAAACAGCAAATGCCCAGACTTCTTCACCCTCTTCCCTCTCCCAGGTCTACCCCCCAGAGACGCTCTAGTTCACGATTAGCCCCGGGGTCTTCTGTATGCATCCCCCCCCCTTTCCCTTGATTACTCAGTTAATCCAGAAAGTGACTGCCTTGAGAACCTGGATGATCCTCATTGCCCCTTACTGGCCTCGACAAATTTGGTTTCCGTTCCTGTAACGCCATCTACTGGAGCAGCCCTGGCATCTGGACCCAGTGCCAGATCTTCTGACCCATCAATCGGGTGTGCTGCATCAGTCCATTCGATCTCAACCTCACAGCTTGGTTTCTCCACTTCCAACCCTAGCCAGGCTTCCCCTTGTCTCTCAACCAGTTTGCGATATCATCCTCGCGTCTCACAAGTCTTCTACCAGAAAGACTTATGCTAGCAAATGGAAGCGTTTCTCTGCCTGGGCAGGAGAAAAACACGTGGGCCCCTTTACAGCTCCTGTCCAGACAGTTCTAGAGTTTCTACCAGAACTCTTTCGATTGGGCTCCTCCTCAGCTACCATCAGAGTTCAACTGGCAGCTACTGCAAATTTCCACGTTGGCTTGTCAGAGACCAGCATCATGTCCCACAAACTTTGCAAAGCCTTTTTAAAAGGAACCCTTTTACTTAGGCCCCCGGTTAAGGACCCTCCCCACCGTGGGACTTAAATTTGGTACTGTCTTTGTTAATTCTTCCTGCCTTTGAGCCGGTGGCTTCTTGTTCGTTGAAGTTGCTCTCATGGAAAACACTCTCTTCTTAGTAGCCATCACCTCAGCAAGAAGAGTCTAAGAACTTCAAGCCCTTTGCGTTCGCCCTCCTTATCTTGTTTTTCACAAAGACAGAGTGTCACTTAGGACTAATCCATCTGTTTTACCCAGAATAATCTCAGAGAAAAATCTGAATCAGACCATAGATCTTCCAGTCTTCTTCCCAAATTACAACAATAGAGCTGAACGAAAGTTACATTGTTTGCACGTTCACTGTCAATTACGCTTCTACGTGGATAGAACTAAGCAGATGAGGAAATCAAACCAACTCTTCCTGTCTTATGCGGAAGGGAAGCAAGGCCAACCAGTCTCTAAGGTAACCTTGTCCAGGTGGTTGTCCTGTCTTATGTTGGTCTATCAGTTGAGGAACAGGGAACTTCCTACTAAGCCAAGAGCCCACTCAACCAGAGCTTTAGCTTCTTCAATAGCCTTTCAGGCAAGATTGCCGATGGATTCCATTTGCACAGCGGCCACTTGGGTCTCTCCTCATACCTTCATTTCTCATTACAAGCTCGATATGGCCTCCAGAAGTCTGGCTGATTTGGTTCCACTGTACTCAAGAGTTTGTTCCATTGAGCCACCTAGGACTTAGGTGCTAGGGACGCTGTCCCATCCAGCAAGAATGAAGGCGAGATTGACAACTTAACATTGAGAAGTTATGTACTTACCATAACGTTCCATGTTAGTTGTCTTCTTCTCGCGTCCCACCCTCCATCCCCCTAGCCTGGGAAGATCTAGAGTACCGTGTGAGAGTTATATCCCCAGCTAGCTCCCTTGCTCCCTCTTTTTTGCTAGCTCTTCTAGAGGGTTTTTTTATATATATATATATATATATATATATATATATATATATATATATATACACACACACATATATCTTTATTTTTGTGTCTATGATTAGGTGGATTATTCTCTGTTGTGGTGGGACATATATGTCCATAGTGTTAACTATCAAATGAGATCTGGGTATATGACGCTTAGCATTATGGGACATAGCATAGCCTCGAGCCGGTAAAAATAGCTCTCGAGGTCTAGTATTAGGCCGAGTCGGAGCCGAGGATCGGCTCCGAACCCATCCAGTAAGAAAGAAGGCTAGAAGAAGACAACTAACATGGAACGTTATGGTAAGTACATAACTTCTCATTCTTTTGCACAGATCACTGCTCATTGTTTACAGTGCGTGTATAACTCTGTTGATACTTCGTCCAGGTCTATGGGCACTGCTTTTTGAGGAGGTTTGCATGGCTGCATTCTTAGAACCTCCCAGTTGATAAAAATGAGATTTTAAATTCACCATTGCATAGATATTTAGTGATGTGATGTAAAGTTCACCTTTTTTCTCACTGATGGATCAGATCTGCTCCGTCTCAGCCTTTTACAAAAGCTCTAGGCCTTCACCAAAGCTTGTGGGCGTTTCTTCCTTGCCCATAATGCAACTCTCTAACTTTCTCAGATTTCATTTGCCACTCTGCGAAGGACATGGTTTTGAAGTAAGTTCTGGTCTAAATGCTTTCTTTCTATTATTAAAATCCCTTTTTTAAACTTGACCTCTTGCAGTTAGATGCTAGTTTGATATAGATTTTCTATCCTTTCTATATAGCCTTACCTATATTTTTGTGTGTAGAGAGTGAGTGTTAATTCCCTTTGCTTTCTCCTATTACCATCTGTTTAAGTTAGAGGACATCTACTAATGTCTGTTTAAGTTAGAGGGCATTTTCCCCTCTAATTCTTGTCCTCTTTCTCTCTATCGTCCATTTGATTTGGAGGACAATTTCATCTCTTAAAAAAAATGTTTCTAGCTTTCTGAAATGTTTCAGTCTATTTAAATTAGAACACGTTTCCAGTGTGTGCATGTTTGCTAATTTGTTTTTGTTTCTATTTACTCAGTTATTAAAATGTCTCAGAAACAAGAAGGGAAAGCCCTTGGTTTCAAGAGAAATGTGTATTGCTTGGGGCATCATCTCCAAGAATCATGCTCCATATGCCACAAAGCTCTCTTATGGAGCAGAAAAACAAGCTATTTTTAAAGGGACTGCTGAAAACTCCTTTCTCTGAGGCGATTTCTCCAGAGTCCGCAACCATTTCTAAGGCTGACAAGTCTGAAAAGTTTGACAAATCACCAAAACATTCTTTTGACCAAAATCTTTCTTGGCACTGAAACAAAAAGCTCCTAGGCTGCTCCAACAGAACCCTCGGAGCAGACAGTTACTTCCGGATCCACGAGTTTGTCAGAGTAGCTGGAGCACCTGGCTCTGACCTCTTCAGCTCCCACTGAATTTTAGTTATCGGAACCATCCCCCTTCATTGGAGCCAATACCTTTTCGGCTCCCATCTCCTTTTTTGACTAAATTAAGGTCTTCAACCCTTTCTACTGTGGTACCGTCTGATGATGATGTGGGATAGGGTAGTAAAGAGGCTTCTAAGACACTGGCCTTGGCCAAGTTGTTACTGAATCTGAACCCAAAGAAATCTGATCAGGCGAAGTCCTCCCCATCAGCACATGCTCCTCCCTTGATCCGTCAATTGGTTTCCGAGCCAGAAAATTCAGATGTCCAGCTTGTCTCTCAGATCCTGGACCCATAGCTTCCATGGATCCGATGTCTGCCCCGAGTGTTCTGTTTCCTCCTAATGGTTGGTTTGGAGATTTCCTTAACCAGTCAATACAGTCCTAGATTTTTTTTTTTTTTTTTTTTTTTTTTTTTTTGGTAGTGGCATAAAAAAGTGGGAAGAAACCTTCCTACCCTTGACCTGCACATATGCAGTACTGGTTGTTACCTGAAGAAGGTGTAGGAGTACAGTAGGATGGATTAGTTCATATGTTTTTGGTCCAAGGATGGAAGGGTGTGTAATTATCAAACAGACACGTTCTAGTAGGATTGCCAGCTGGATTACTGTTGCAATCAGGTGGCCAGTTGATGATTGGCAAATGCTGCAACCCTCAATCTACTCTAATAATGAAGCTGCTGCCACCAGTTTTTGTTTCTAGAAAGTCTTTCTTTCAGGCATTTGTGCTGTGACCTCTTGGTGCACACCTTCACCAAGTCTTATTTTTTACCTTGCCACTTGACTGAAGAATTTGGAACATTTTTTTAGACGTTCTTTCACCATGAATTGGCTATCTGCACCTGGCCTTAGGTAATCCAGGGAAATCATTTCCAGGTGGTTTGCCCATGCCGAGCTGCTGTGGTATTCAACCCAAAGTTATTGACATTAGACATGATATGTTCCTTACCATTCCTGCCAGCTTCAGTAGTCTCTCTTTGATGCTTCAGGACACCTTTTCTCCAGCTCCTCTTTGACTTTTTTTTTTCTGTAATTAGTTGCAGGTAGAATTCCTTGCAAGTTTGGTAAGTAAATACTCAATCTCCAAAAATAAAAGGTATACAGCCAATAAACGTTACAATATAATTTATTAAAAATAGTAAAATGCTACAGGACAGTAGAATGTTGTTTATTTTAGCAAGTTACATTTGACTGTAGAATGTTTTATTTAAACATACTGGAACTTTTGTTGACAGCACACAACTTTGGGAATTGTTTTTATTGTGACATTTTTCATGTTACTGCACCATTTTGTTTAAGTATGTGTGTTCAAGTCTGTATTATTTCTTGAGGTGAAGAATGGTGCTCACTAGGTGGCATGACAACAAGCTGGCAAGCTCTTAAGACAAATGAGCATGTCTGATAACTTATGTCATGGTGTGTGTCATTTTAGTGGGCTTCTATGAACATGGAATTTTGTAGGAAATAATTGTTGGATTGATCAGTGGAGTAGTAGTACACTGCCAACAACTCCCTAGGAAGAAAGCTCTCCTAGATCAACTGGTGTGGTAAGAGCTTCTTCCTAACATGCTAATCTTGTCTACATTTTCCATGTTTTTTTGCTTTTCAATTTTAGTTGTTCATTCCCAAGCAGTTCTTGACAGCAGTAACAGGCACTTGCATTTTCTTTTTACAGACCTTCAGTTGCTGAAGATAACTTAAAGAGTCTCTTTTCCAGCATTGGATGCACAGTGAAAGCCTTCAAATTCTTCCAGTAAGTTTTTTTTTAGTAAATCATAGCTGTTTTTTGAGACCGCTAGCTATTTGTACAAATAAAACCTAAGGACTGCAAGTCAGAAAAGCTGTCCCTAATTATAAGCAGCCCTACATTATATCAATATTCTTCAATCAAATACTGGTGTGTAATTATACACTGTTGACTGAAATAACTCAAATTGAGAGCCAATGGCCTGTAACAAAAAGTTTTATTTTGGGAAGTAAGGCCTTTGTTTGAGAGCAGATCTGCCAAAATGAGTATGTAAGCTTGGGCAGTATGGGTAATCTTCAGAAGCTTTCTGATAGCTACCTTACTTATGGTTGACAAGTAAATGGTCAGCTGTTACTTCCCCAATGATACTAGTCCCCAACTATATTTCCTGTTGCAGCTTACTTTGCAATCAGAATACGTGCGACTGTTTTCAACCTTTTTCGGGGTCCCCTCAAGGAAAGATAGTCACATTTTTCATAGTTGTTTTCAGTTCTTTGGAATTCAGAGTTTTGCATTTGGTGGGTTGGTAGCCCTCCACTCGTCGGGCTTCCTGTCATACATTTCAGAAATTTTCTGTACATTGGTATGAGATCTGATTTTGCAGCATTTGTTTTAATTCAGGAATAGTTGGTGTAGTGTGCCTTGATATTCTTCGCCCTCAGGGTAAGTTGTTTTAGCAGCCAATTATGGTAGAATTGGCAATGCTTATAAAGGTGCAGCAGCAGAATTTTCTTTGGCATTATAGTATCCGAGAATTCTCCCCCCTCCCCAAACATCTTTATTAAATTTACACACATGACAAAGGCAGTCTTACATTTTTATATAAATGAAAAATCTCCAAAATTATATCACTTTAGTTACAGTTTACATCACAGACACGATTGAAACAACTGTAGTTGTAAACATTATACATCACTTATTAACCATCCAGTATGATCAGTTAAGCATTATGTAGCTTATTCAAATCCTGCCTCTTAAGCCTTGTTCTTGCTCTGCATATATTATTCCCATTTTTTCCTATGTAGTTTGTTCCTTCCCTTTTCTAAAGATCCCTATTCCAGTTGTTTTATCTCTGTTATGTTCACTACTTCTAGTAAACTTGGTCTAGACTTTGTTTTCCATTTTCTAGTAGTTGCTTTTTTGGCAGCCACCATAATTAGTCAACAAGTCTTTATTATGTCTTGACAAGTCCGATTCTGTAGCTTAACTCAAAAAATCATCTCCCCAGTCAGTCCAGTCTGCTCACCCAGCATCTCCGACAGAGCGGTCTACAAGGAATCCCAACCAGGAATACTCTTGTGTCTTGAGCTATAGTTGCTAATGTGTGTTTAAATCAGATTGCTTCAAATGCTCGATTGTCTGCATTTTACTGTTGAGTTATTGGACGTGAAGCATGCGATTAAGTTTTTTGGCATCAACCTTCAGTTTTAACCCCCACCCCCAATCCCAAGTAACTACTCTGTTTTTTTTTCTTGTCTGGGCACATTCACTAGCTGTTGGGGCATGTAGAACATTTGTGGAAAAATCACCATAGAATACATCATACATGGTAATGACTCACCATTAATTCACTGTTAAAAATGAAAGCCAATTTCCTTATGAAAAAAACAACAAATGACTTAACTCTGACAAATGCAGACAGTATTCACAATACAAAAAACTAATTTGTCATGGCCAAGGATTATGGATTGGATGAAGTGTTTGCTACATTGTGACAAGTCAAGGGTATAGCTACAGTGTAACTGAGGTGGGAAAATTTGATGTGCAAATGCATTCAAGTTGTGCCTCAATATAAGGAGAAAAATTTTTCAGTAACCAAAATTTAAGAGCAGAAAGTTGGAATTATTTTGTTCTGTACTGCAGTGTAAGGAAAATATTTAAACAAATACAGCTCATTTTGCCAGCATTCAAGATAAAGCATGCATCTTCCCAATGCAGACATAGGCAAATAGTAGCGTTATTTAAATGTTTGTTAAAAGTTCTTTGAAATAGAAGCAAGAGTGGTCACTTAACATCTCCTAGATTACAACTGTAGTTTTGTCATCTCAGGAGGAATGTGGGAGAGTAGACAATTGGCATAAATAAAAGCTAGATTAACTGCATGTTTTAAGGCTTCTATTTTATTTTGTTGAGAATTTATAACTGCTGTTAGAGGTCAGCTATGAGAGCTCAAAATCAAAGTAATTAAAAAAAAGTGGAAAATGTGTTCCAAACACTACAAGATGCCTGTGACTTCCATGTAAATAAAATGGCAGTAGTACAAGTAAAAAAAAAAAAATTCCTTGTGTCTGTTTATTTCAGTTTGATGACCGGGGAAGTTCACTGGGCCTAGAAGCACCGATTTTCAGTGGAGGCCCGTGGAGAAAAGCTCCAGTAACAAATAAATTACAAAACAAACATACAAGGTACATATATATATATATATATATATATATATATATATATATATATATATATATATACAAAGCAGTGTGATCAATAATTACAGCATGCTGAGTATACAGTGAAATAGATAAGAGGCATAATAGTTATAATACACACATGTAGGGTCATACAGGTAATAGAACATTAGAGGACAATTTTTGTATTGACATAGTTAGAATACAAATTTTGTTGTGATAAATTCAATGTATTTGATATAAGATCATCTAAACAAGGTTAACCATAGTGCAACGGGAGAGTGTCCTGTGCAGGTAATAGAAATTGGTGATAGAGTGGTGGTGTGAATAATAGAAAGTGGTGATAGGCAGAGTGGTGGTATGAGAATAGGGTGGAGTGGGTGGGGGAGTCAAAGTAGTTAAGGGGAGATTTATGTGGGAGAACTGCTTGGGAATGCCCATTTTGAATTAAGATGTGAGAATTGGAGGGGATTTGAAGTTGGTGTGGTTAGGAGTATTGCGCAAGATGGAGGGAGATACATAGTTTAGATAAGTAGCAGGAGGTGGCCACTGGGTCGTAAGGGTTTGTAGATTTGTAGGAGGTTTTGATTTTCAGATCTGAGAAAGTGGTTGAGAAGGTAGAGGGTTAGGGTGGCAGTGGGAGAGTGGCAAAAGTAAGGTTTGAAGATAAGCTTGTGGGCAGTGGTAAGTTTGAGAAAGTTTAGGTAATTGGGTAGTTCAAGCCATTGCAGGGTGTGGAGAGAGTGGCAATGGTGGGATGAGTTTTTTGAGTTGGTAGCGAATTTACTCATTTTATTGTAGCGAGAGTCAAGTTTGGATTGAAGGCAGAGTTGGAGATTTGTTAATCGGGGGGCACCATACATAAGAGAGGGGAGAAGGTAGTAAGAGGCAAGGGTTTTTCCTGGTGGAGGGGGTGATAGCAGTTGTCTGTACAGAAGTCCTAGTTTTTGGTGTTTTTTTAATGGTGGTGTGAATATAAAAGTCAAATTTTAGATGTTCATTAATGATAATACCGATCCGTTTAGTATTTGATGCAATTTCAACAGGGGTGTTGTTCAGACTGAGTATAGAGAATGAGTTTTTGTCGATTGGGTATTTTCTTGAGGTGGAAAATATCTGTTTGGTTTTATTTGCATTTAGGGCCAGGTGATAGTTTTGCATCCAGGTTTCAGTCTTGGAGAAAGCTAATTGGGTTTTTTGTTGGAGGTCAGAGGGGGAGGTTAGCTGAGCAGATGATAGTTGAATCATCTGCATATTGGATAGGAGATTAATCGGGGAGCATGCGGTGATATTTATTGATAAAAATATTGAAATATTGAAGAGTAGAGGGCCTAGAACAGAACCTTGGGCCATGACAGTGGGCATGAGTAGGAAGGGAGCGGTTGAAGATTTCCATTGTACTGCTGGTTGTCATTGTGACAGACAGCTAAACAACCAGGCTATGGTGGAGGGAGAAAATTTGAGAGGAGGGTTGAGACAGGAGTTAAGGGGTGGGAGACTGTATCAAAAGCTTTGGACAGGTCGAGGAGCAGGATAGATAAGAGTTTGCCAGAGCCACGTGCTTGGTTAATGGTTTCGAGAAAGGACAGAAGGGCAGTCATGGTGCTGTGGCCAGGGTGGAAACCATGCTGAGTAGGGGAGATACGATAGTTATGGTTAGGTATGGCATTAGTTGTGAATGGATACATTTTTCCAGGATTTTGGAAAGTGGGGAAAAGATGGCAATGGGTTTGAAATTGTTAGTGTCAGTGTTGTTGCCACCCTTATGGAGAGGGATGATATATGCTGTCGCCAGATTGCAGGGACATAGACTTCATGGATAGACCGATTTATAAGGATGGAGATGGGGAAGGCAATGGTGTCAGCAGCTATTTTGAGGAAGGCTGATGTTAGATTATCTGGTGCGTTGCGGCAGGGTTTTAGTTGGAGGAGTTTTTTTTTTTTTATTGTATCTGTGGGTATGGGTTTTAGGCCGAAAGTGGAGGTAGAGGAATTGTATTTAGAGGGTTGTGGTGGGCTGTTGGGGTTGGGGAAGGAGGAGGATAATTTAACTATACAATCCACAAAGGAGGAGTTGAAAAGGGTGGCAATGTCAAGGTTGGTAAGTTTAGGGTTGGGACAGGGATTGTCTTTATTTCAAGGGTGAAGGATAGAGGAGAATTGAGTCCCAGAATTTTCTTGGGTCGGTTGGGTGCTCGGATTGAAGTTTGGAGAAGTATGCTTTTTGGTCTCTAGTTATTAGTTTCTTTGTGGTGTTTGAGCTCGATTAGGGTGTTAGGTTTTTTGGAATGGTTTCCATTTTCTGTCTCTCTGGAGCATGATTAGTTTAGTTTCTTTTGATAGTGAGGAGGTGGTTTTAGCTTTGACATGCTTTGTTCTTAGAGGAGCATGGTTTTTCAGTAGGTTTAAAAAGGTTTCATTGAAGTAAGTAGTTAGTGGCAGTGTCAAGGGGCAGGGTTCTTAGGGGGGGGGTCCAGTCATTCAATTTTAGGCATTCGGAAAAGGTTTGAGGGTTGAAGTGGGAGAGGTTGTGAATTTGAATGTAATGGTGTTGCTTATGAAGAGGGGATGGGTGACGATTGGCAAAAGCTGGTAGGGTGGTCACTGAGAGGGTCTGGAAGGATTCCAGCATTTGAAACTAGATTGGGATGGGATGTTAAGATCCAATCAATGATGGTGCAAGAGGTCCCATCTTTGTTAGGTCTGGTGGAAAAGTTTGAGTTGGGAGAAGTAAAAGAGGTCGATTGTCTGAGTTGGGGTTTGAGAATTTATACTGGCCCAGCTGATGTTCATATCTCCAAGGATGTATGTTTAATTTTTCATGTTGGAGGAAAGCCAGGAGAGGATGTCTTCTAGTATCAGAATGTTGATGCCTGGGGGCAATTAGAGGGTGACTATACATATGGACTTGTGATTATTGATTTTTAGTATAGCTGTATTTATTTCAGCATTGGAGAAGTTTGGAATATGATTGGAGTATGGGGTGACTGTTAGGGTAGAGGGGTAGATTATAGCTATGCCACCACCTTTCTTGTCAAGTCTGTCATTGCAAATCATTAAGTAGCCAGGTGGAAAAATGTCATTGTCTTTTATGGAGGGTTTTAGTCAGGTCTCTGAGATATCTAGTATGTCGGGGTGATTGTGGGGATAGCCAGGTATGGAGGTTTGGGATTTTGTTTAGAAAACTCTGGGCTTTGAATGTAGTAATGTGAATGGATTTGAGTGTGTGTGGAAGGAGAGTTTGTGATTCGTTCATAGATGTGTACTAGGCTAAAGGCCCTGGGGCCTTTAGATGCCTAGCCATAGGATTGCCCTGGCACTGTGCCACCCGACCTTAGTTCCCAGTGCCTCTGTCAAGTAGAGCCACTGGAGTTATCCCCGGGGTGAATTTTCTATTTCTCATCCACTCATCAAGATTTCTCTTGAAGAGGGTCACCAAGGTGCTCTGCTTGACATGTATGGGAAGTCTATTCCATAGCATGGGCAGTCTATGGGTTATCAACCTGTCCCTCCAATACGTTCTGTTGACTGTGGTAATGAGGTTGAGGTCTCTGGAGCATGTGGTGCGGAGGGATTGGGATTTCTTTAGATGTAGCATTTCTAACAGAGCTGGGTCAGACATGGCTTTGTAAGTCAAGCAGAGATCGCCTCTAAGTAGACGATATGAGACAGAGAATAGTTGGAGTTTTTTGAGTCTGTCCATATAGGACAAGTGTTTAAGGCCTAGGATCCTCTTTGTGAAGTACTTTTTGTGGCCTCTCCAGTTGTTGCAGGTGTCTAGTGAGCTACATGCCAAATGGGGCATTGTCCTCGATGATTGGTTTAATGAGGGAAGAGTAGAGGGAGACTTAGTAATGAGATGTGCCACATAGAATGGCTTTCTGACCACAGTGACAATATGGTGATCAAAAGAGAGGTTGCTGTCAACCTGTGTTCCCAGATCTCTTATAATGCCTTCTGTGTTCAGTGGACTACCATCAGTGTGGTAATTCATGGGAACTAGGTTTTTCTCAAAGGGATTGACTACACATTTTTTGGCATTGAGCTTAAAGCCATGGTTCTGACACCAGTCATTGGTCTCAGTGAGGCCATTCTGTAGGATGTCAACATCACTTTGGGGAGTTAATAGCTCCCAACTTGCAATCGTCTGCGAACTCCATCAGCCAGAGTCCCTTTATGTTGGCCTGGACTTCAGAGAAGTAGATACCAAACAAGACAGGACCCAGGACCGAACCCTGTGGGACTCCACTCGTGACTAATCGGCAGTCTGATTTGGAGTCAGCTACTTTCACACTGTGGGTTCTATCTGTGAGCTAGTTTGCAACCCACCTAGTGATATAGGGGTTGATGCCTAGCTTAGTGAGTTTTTCTATGATTCCTGAGTGTAGGGAATGATTTCAAAGGCCTTGGCCAGATCAAGGTAAGCTGTATGAACCACCTTGCCTTCATCCACAGCTCTAGTGACTGATTCAAAGAAGTCGACCAAGTTGAGCAGGCAAGCTCTACCCTTCACAAAACCAGAGTTTGGAGATTCCTTATATCCTTGTTTATTGGGTCCATGATGGTGCATTCCATAGCTTTGCATATCAGACTTGTCAGGGTAATGGGGCGATAGTTCCCAGGGTCTGTAGCCACTCCTCCTTTATGGAGAGGGATGACTGTAGCAGTGCGCCATTCAGTAGGGACAAAGCCTGAGGTGAGGCTGTGATTGAACAAGGCACACGGGTGAGGTGCCAGTTCAGTCTGTAGTTCATGTAGAACATGGCCAGGGATATTGTCAGGTCCCATAGAAGCTGTATTCTTGGCCTTGGACAGTGCTGTTTTAAACTGTGTAGCAGTAAAACTGGCTGTCTAGCAATCTATTGATATCGTGATTGGTCCTTTGTGGGGGGGGGGGGGCTAAAGTTGGCACTGAATCTGTCGGCCATTATATTGGCAATGTCTGCTGGGCTCTACTCGCTCTAGACTATCGTGTGGTGGAGGTGGGCCCTGCATTGGGATGGATGTCGCCAGAGAGTTAGAAGGAAAGTTGGTGGGGAATGAGAAGGCGGCAGTTTATTATGGATGGAGAGTTTCTGCAGTGGAAGGAGGTGAGCTTTTTGTGATGAGCATGGAAGGGTGAGTTAGGTGTGTGTGAGATGGATAGGATTTTGTGCTTGAATAGTATGGTTAGGATAGTGGAGTGCAGTTCAGGTGCTATAGAACTATAGGATGATGTGGAAGTAGGTATGCAAGTGGCTGTGGAATGAGAAGGTGGGGTATGGTGGGAGTTAGGGAGTTGTGTAAGTAAAGTAAGACTGGAGAGGGAGATAAGTTGGGCTGTTAGTATTAGTAGGTGTAATGAGGTAGGAGGCATTGTTAAGGTTTGGTGGGTTGTATACAATTGGTGTGTGTGGTGGGTGGGGTGTTGTGTGATTGGATGGTAGGAGATGTGGGAGGGGTTGGGGATGGATAAATGTCCAGGTAGTGGGGACAGGTGGGAAATGAGGGCAGGTTAGGGGAGCGGAGTGAGCCCGCAGGAGAAATGGAGTGGGTAGAGCCCAGCAGAGGTGAGCGAAAAACTATCAATGGATGCTTGTACCAGTGTAGGTAGCAGGCTTTGTAAGTTGTATGTGGATACTTTTAATTTTTAGCAGGAGATGTAGACTTTCAGGCTTTATGGGCTCTATATAGTAGTTTGAGTGACTGGTTATGGCCTAGACGAACTGCTTGGAAAGAGCAGAGCAGGGGACTGTGGTTGGGTGGGTTGGCTGGTTGATAGGAGGAGAGCTGTGGAGTTCTGCTGCCACCTATTGGAAAAATGTAGTTGGAACGGTGGGCAAGTGAGGGAATTGGGGGTCCCTGCAAGTGTGCACATTAGAGGGAAGCGCTCAAACTGAGATAGCATATACTGTACATTTTATTGATGACACTGCTACTAGAGCTTGCTTACATGTACTTATGGTGGTGCAAATTGCCTGGTTTTCTTTGGGTGAAGCAAAAACAGTAGAATCCTTGGTCCTGGGTGGAGGTGGAGACACTGCTGAACACATTTTGTAGTGTCTTGGAAGACCAGGGCTTGAAAAAATTAGTGTGAGAGATGCACTTCTGGTGCTTGTGTGAAGTAGGCTTGAAGTAGATTCTGTGGGGGGAGAGGGAATTCCAAGATCACTTTACGACGACAGGTCTATTAAGATATAATAATCATAATGATTCTGATGCATTAAAGTAGTCAAAGTTCAAAGATATAATGAATTAACTGAAATAAAGGGGCAATCATAATTTATTTTTACTATTGTTTGACTGGGTTTGACTCATTGGGCCAATGACTTTTTTTTTTACAGGGAAGACCCGAGGAGGTATTCATACTGACTGGGGTAAGTTTGGCCAGGACCCTGGGTGACTCCCCTACTCCTTTTGATAAGTGGCATGGGATATTTTACATCCACCTGAACTCCTACTACCAGCTCAGGCAGATGGGTCCTTTTGTTTGTCTTATATGAAAGACAGCACACCCAAGAGGGCATCAACCCCCCCCCCCCCAATGCTGAACTGTACTGTTAATACTGGAAAATTAATGAAAGCATCTATTGTGCTACTACAACCACCAGCCCTCTGCTTCAAAAGCAAATGTGTTGCCTCTTGAGCTACTGAGACTGCAAATAAACATGTTAGTTTTGCAGCCCCCTCCAATAAAAACAGCACTGATGGACAAAAACTTTACCAAACAAATGCAGCAACATGAGCCACCTGTATGTCCTTCCGTATCACCGTTGCAGTATTCATAACCTAAGGGATCTCTTGCCAAGGATAATCCAATGTCTGGCCAGTATGCCAAATTCTTTAGAGTTAAGTATTTGCAGGCATCTTGCATCACACATGTATGCTCCCTACGCAAGGCATAAAGGTAATGATCGGACACACACACACACACACACACACACACACACACACACACACACACACACACACACACACCTACTTTGCTGCCAGTCCAAATGCCATCATTGAGCATCATTCTGGATGCCTTTCTGCTGTGCTGGTTACCAAGACGTGTTTTAAGATAAGTGACTTATTTGGGTTTCTTCTTGTCTATCTTTTTTCTTTAGTGCTGTTTGGTTCATGTCATTCAGAATGGGAAAAGCAGTTTGGGAGGCAGATTCCCCATAAAGACGGTCATTACCAGTGTCTTTTTGGTGTGCGTGATTCCCATGACCATATGTAGTGTTCTGTATGCCAGGGTTTTGTCCCTATGACCCTGCATAGTTGTCTCTCCTCTTTATCTATTTACCTTGAAAAACAGCATCTTAAAACTGTTGGCTCAAGGTGCTATGGTGGAATCTTCCCGTCCCAGTGGTCAGCCGTCTACCTAGAAAAAAGCCAAAAAACCTTAGGTCTGATAAGGCTGCCATACATCCTCCACCCGAAAGTCTCTCTTGAGGCCAGTGAAAGCCCAGAGGATTGTCTGTTAGTTGCTTTAGATTCCTCTACCATAACCATGTCAGAGGCCAGCATGGATCCAGCTTTTTACAAATTCTTGGAGGCTTTACAAACGTCTGCTGCTGATATTGAGGAGGAACCTCTGCTAATCATATCCGGAGGACCAAGAGGTATTCCACAGATATTAGTTGGGGAGAAGAGTGCTACCACGTTTGTTGAATGTCACCATGGGTCTGACCTTCCATGGGTGTTTCTCATAGACATCCTGCAGAAAAAGCAGAAAACAAAGCATATTTCCTCTGTAGTCAAGGATCCCAACATGCATGACAAGCATTTACTCAGAGGTTATTCAATGCTTTGATTTAAAGATGCCTCAAAGCAGTGTCCATGCCTGCCCCTCCCTGGTCTTCCACTCCTCTTAAAAGACCCAGGGGATTTGATTCTTTGGATGAGGTTTTGAATTCAAGGGAAGAGTCCCTGGTTTACTCTTTTCAGATTCCTTCTCCCTTGCACAATGGCTCAGAGGAGGTAGACTTGGTCCCGATTTCCCTCTGGAGAAAATCTCCACTGGGGGTAACTATTGTGTGCATGATGGTGTTTACATGGGATTGTTCTCAAGTCTCTCTCATTCAGAAAGGGTATTATGAGCTCCTCAAGATGGAGTCTGCTAAGCTGTTGGCTGTTCCTCCTGTTCTAGTTGCCTTTCTGAATATGTTTTCAGCAGCTTCTCTGGCCCCAGAGTCTCAGCTCCTTAGTTTCACAGACTGCCTGAGGAGTGTAAATTTCTGTATAAAAGCCCTTCTGTTGACCCTTTTGTAGTGACGGACTCTTCTGACAAGCCCTCCAAGTTCTTGCCATCTACCAACTTCAGATAAAGATAGTTATGAAGGGGTTGGGCAAAATGGTTTATACTGCTACCACTTTATCCTTTCAGGCCATCAGTTACCAGATACATTCTGGTCCTCCTTTCTCAGGTTTCCAAAATGGTTCCTAGCTGAGGGGAAGGCTTCTGCCTTTTCCCTGTTGGGTTCTACCTCCAAAGTTGCTTCCCCACACTTTCCAGTGCAGCTACGATGCACCTGATTTCTCCTCTAGGGCTACTGCCTTTGGTTCAGTTATGAGGCGGTACTTTAGGCTTAGGTTCATAGGTTCATAGCTTCATACTAGGCTATCTGCCCTAGGGCATTTATAAGCCTAGCCAGAGTGTGTGTGGCTTTCACCACCCCTTAGGATGAGAATACTATACCCATTAGTTTGCTATGCCTCTGTCCAGCAGTGACACAGAGATGATTCCGGGTAAACCTCGATCTCCCATCCACTGCCAAGATTTCTCTTGAACAGAGTCAGTGAGGGGCTCTGTCTCACATGGACTGGGATTCTGTTCCATAGTGTAGGGAGTCTCTGGGTGATGAATCTGTCCCTCCAGCATGTCCTATTTATATCTGTGTTGAGGTTTAAGTCTCTTGCTCTCGTGGCTCTGGTGGATTTGGATTTTTTGAGGTGGAGCATGTCCATTAATTCCGGGTTGGACATGGCCTTGTATGTCAGGCACAGATCACCTCTGAGCAGACGGTATGTGACTGAATAGAGCTGGAGTTTCTTCAGTCGGGCAGCGTATGACATATGTTTGAGCCACTTTATCCTTTTGGTGAGGAACTTTTGGGGTCTTTCCAACTGCTGCAGGTGTCGGGTAAGGTACATTCTGAATGGGGCGTTGTACTTCAATCATTGGTCTGATAAGTGAAGAGTACAGGGCTACAATGACCTCTCCTGATCTGGATGTGAATCCCTTCATGATCAGGTGGGCAATGTAGAAGGTCTTCCTAACCACTTCGGCAATGTGAGTGTCAAAAGAGAGGTTACTGTCAACTTGGGTCCCCAGGTCCCCGATAACTTCTTCTGTGTTTAATGGATTACTACCTATGTGGTAATTGGGGGTTACCTTGTTTTTCCCAAAGGGTATGACTATACATTTTTTGGCATTTAGCTTAAGGCCATGGCTCTGGCACCAGTTATCCATTTCTATGAGACCTCTCTGGAGGATGTCTGTGTCTGATGGAGTGTCAATTATGGTGCCGTTTGCAGTCATCTGCAAATTTTGTCAGCCACAATCCACCTATGTTTGCCTGTACTTCAGAAAAATAAATGCCAAACAAGAGGGGGCCCAGGACTGAGCCCTGTCGGACACCGCTCGTGACCGGCTTAGAGTCTGACATGGCACCAGCAACTCTAACCCTGTGGGTTCTGTCCTTGAGCCAGTTTGCAACCCATCTTGTGACATATGGGTTTACATCTAAGCTGGTGAGCTTTTCTATGATGCCCGAGTGGGGTATTGTGTCGAACGCTTTTGCTAGGTCAAGGTAGGCTGTGTGAACTGCCTTACCCTCATCAATGGCCTTAGTGACTGTTTCGAAAAAGTCGACCAAGTTCAAGAGGCAGGATCTGCCCTTGACAAAGCCAAATTGGGTAGGATCCAGTGTCTGTAGGTCCCCAATGTCTTTATGAGTTCCATTATGATCCTCTCCATAGCTTTGCAGACGAGGCTCGTCAAGCTTATGGGGCGGTAATTTCCAGGGTCCGTAGAAGCACCGCCTTTGTGGAGTGGGACCACAGTTGCCGTACGCCATTCTTTGGGTATGTATCCTGTAGTAAGGCTAAGATTAAACAGCAGCCTTATGTGTGGGTTTAGTTCCTCATTGAGTTCGTGTAGCACACAGCTGGGGACACCGTCCGGTCCCATTGATGCTGTGTTTTTTGCTTTAGAGAGAGCAGCTCTCACCTGGGCATCTGAGATGTTTGGGATGCTAGACTCTGGTGGGATAGATATTTCTCCTTTTGGGGGGGGAGGGAGAAATTTGCACTGAACCTGTCTGCCAGTATGTTGGCAATGTCTGTGGGTTCAGTGATTTTTGTATCATTTTGGACTAATTCTGAGCATATCTGGGAGTTTCTACCCAGGTTTCTAACATAGCTAAAGAAGGCCTTATGATTGTCTTTTGTGTCTTTAGCGATTTTTCTCTCAAAGTTGGCCTTGGATGATTTTATGAGTGATCGTAGTTTTTGCTAGTATTGATCAGAGATGCCTTCCCTTTTAGGGATTTTGCTCTGTCATGTAGTAGCTTTCTCCTCTTGTTGTAGAGTTTGTTTATGGCTGGGGTCCACCAGACCGGGCGCCTGCCTTTGGTGGAAAGGGTCTTGATTTTATTAGGGATTGCTTGATCCATACATTCCTGGAGGTGCTCGTAGAAGGCATTTGTAAGGGTTTCAGCAGCATGGGTTGTGGTTTCCATTGGCTCGGGGGCCTTGAAGGATACCACTCCAGTCTTAAGAAGTGTGAAGTTTGCTTTTGAGAAGTTCTTCACTGTGGTCTTTTTTGCTGGGGTTGGGGGCGGGATGTAGATCTCCAGTGAGATTAATTTATGGTCTGATCTCACCAATGAGGGATATACTTCCGGTGTGGAGCATTTTGTCCCCATGTTTGTGATGATCAGGTCTAGTATATTTTCTCCTCTTGTGGGAATGGTGACTAGTTGTTCCATAGCATTTGAGTTTATGAACTCCAGGAACCTTTGGGCTAGGGTGTTGGGGCTTGAAGTAATGTTCCCAGTCTATGTTTGGGTAGTTGAAGTCACCCAATATGATGGTGTTTGGAGAGACATTCATACTCTCCAGTGTCTTCAGGAAGGCTGTGTGGGTTTCCTGAGTTTGAGAGAGTGGTCTGTAGCATGCTACAAACTGTAGGGCAGTTTTACCTATGGTTAATTGCACCTGGATGGTCTCCAATGCTTCGTGCGTTGCCACTAACCTGGAGGTGTGGGTATCCTTTATGAATATGGATACTCCCCCTCCTTTTGTGGTTCGGTCCGGATTTTGGGGCCGGACCGCATGATATGAGGTATAACCTGATAGTGCTGGGGTGCTCTCAGGAGCCTTGAACCAGGTTTCAGTCACAGCACAGACATCGATGTTCTCCATACTGAGGAGGGCTTCGAGGGCGTGCATCTTGAGGTGTAGACTTCTGGCATTGAGCAGTATTACCCTTAGTTTTTTTCCATTTTTGTTTTCTAGGGCAGTAGGTTTATCATTTGAGCCTTGCCTTGCTTTGTCTTCATGCTTTGCCTGATAACATTAAGGCCAAATTATTGGATGCTTATTTGGGTAATAAAAATATTTTGATGCTGCTAATGAACTTTTCAAGTCTCTCCAAGATGAGGGTAAAGGCTTGCAGGAGTTGAAACATATTTTTGTTTCTCCTGTTCCCAAGTTCCCGAGGAATTATCCTTACAAATCTGCTTTATTAGTAGTCAGTCTTATCCTCTGCCTAAAGGAAAAAAGGTTCTAGACATGTGCCTGTTGCCAAGTGTAGCTCCCAGAAACCTGCTTTTCAGGGCAAGCTCGATTCCATTTGACATTTTCCTCTTTCCCTCCGTCTTTTTCTGTCTGTTCCAAATTGGTTAAGGATCACAAGAGACTCTTTGGTTCTGTCCATTATCCATCAGGGCTATTTTATGGTTTGGAAATCCCTTCCTCCCTTTTTGGGCATTCCTCAACCTCCTCAGGAACAACTTCTTTTCCCATAAGTGCTCCATTCTCTCTTGGTTCAGGGTACCATTTAAGCTGTGCCTCCTGCCCAAGTAGGGGAGGGTTTTTTATTTCATAATGTTTTTGGTTCCCCAGAAAGAGGGTACTTGGAGGCCAAATCTGGATCTTTCCCAGCTCAACATCTTTGTCAAGATTCCTTTCTTTCAGATGTCTCTCCAGACGTTCTTTCCCCTTCTACTCTATGCCTTTCTCGTCTGTCTGCATCTCAAGGATGCCTACCTTCATATTCCCGTTCATCCCCTTTTTAGGAAATGTTTACATTACTCTGTTTCTTCCTTACATTTTAAGTTCTATGTTTTGCTCTTTTGGCCTCTCTACTTCCCCAAGGGTACTCACCAAATGCCTAGCTCCTGTTACTGCCTTTTGTAGAATGATAGGAGTTCATATCTTTCCATATCTGGATGATCTACTCATTCAAGCTTCTTCCCCTGATGCTTTGCTTTCAGGATCATTATTTCCTTGTTACAGAGTCTGGGGTTCACCATGAATTTCCAGAAATCAGCTCAGACCCCTTCTCAGGATCATATTTTCCTCTGTTACAGACTTCAGACAATCTTCATACTGGCATCTCTGCAAGCCCCCAAAGGCCTCTCTCTCACTGCCTTTTTCCAGTCTCCTGTTTCCCTGGCATCAGTCATGGCCATGGAATTTCTCAGTGTTCTTTGGTTCGTGGCTTCCACCTTTCCCATACTCCTTCTGCCAGGTTCCACGAGAAAGCTTCAGTGGTACCTCAAGTCAGTGTGGCTCCAACATTACCACCCCTGGACTTCCTGGTGCCCCTTCTTCCCTGTCTCAAGCTTTGGCTTCATTGGTGGATTTATCAACTTTTCTCTCATTCTGGGGCTTCCTCTCCAAGCTCCAGTCCTGACTCAAGAGCTCTTTACAGACTCCTCTGACAAGGGGATAGGGTGCCTCCTTTGACCTCCACAAAGTTCAGGGTCTCTGACCTCTTCATTAGAGGTTGAACCATTTCAATTTAAAGATAATGAAAGCTCTGCTTCTGGCTTTTCAGGCTTTTCATTCATTTTTATCCTGGGCCTTTCAAAATTTTTGCAGACAGTACCACAGTGATGTGGTATGTCAACAAGCAAGGGGGGGGGGGGGTACAAGGTCCTATCTTTGCAGACTAGTTCTTCAGGTCTGGGATCTAACTGTCCAGTATTGAGCTACTCTTGGCAGTTTACATTCCCTTGTAGCACAATCTATGCTTCACAGTGATGTGTTCCTGGACACTGCCCATCATCAGTGTATTCCTCGGGTAGATCTTTTTCCTCTACTCTGAAAAGGCAACTTCCCCTTTTCTGTTCCAGACTCCCAAATCCTCTGTCTTGGAAAGTGTGGACACCCTTTCTTTTCCTTTGAAGGAGATGTTTCTGTATACCTTCCCTCTTTTTCCTCTTTAACACAAGTCTTGCACAAAATCAGGCAGGACTTTCGCAAAACCGCGCTGGTGCCCTTTTGATCCAGACACATTGATTCCCGCTTCTTTCTCACTTGACCAGGTGCAGTCACCACAAGTTACCTGATCATGTGAATCTTCTCAGCAAGACAAAGGGGTCTCTTATCCATCCTCACTTGTCCTTCAACTGACGCTGTGAGTGATAGAGTTTTGATACCTTTTAGGGATCCTTTCTGAAGACATGCTTCGGGTTTTCAGGAGGCCAGGGAAACCCATTTTCAGGAAGTAATATGTGATGTTATGTAGTCCTATCTCACCTACATTCTTACCAGTGGGGTTCGGAGCTGAATATCGTCTCCGACTTGGCCGATTTTACTAGCTCGAAGTCTCTCATTGGCTGGGCTAAGAGGGTATCCCATGGTGCACTGCTCCATATCCCCAGATCTCGTTTGCCGCTCGTGTAGCTAGGACGTGGTCTCGCTTGGTTGTGGCTAAGTACCTTCTTTTCTTGATTTAAGAACATTTTGATTCAATCAAAAGCTATTTTCATAGCTATTGTTTAAAACTCTAATTTTGTCTGGTGTGTTAGGATTGGTTATTGTGAGTTTTTGTTAGTTTTTTGTGTGTTATCCCTCTTGCTGTTCCCCGGGCTAGGCCCGTTTCAGTTAGAGGGCCTAGTTCTCCTCTGTTTCCTTCTGTGTTTACCAAACCGTTTAAATTAGAGGTTTTGGCTACCCTGTCCTTCTGTGCCCTTGTTGAAATTGTGCTAGAGTTGTGTTCAGTTTGATCGCAGCTTTGGTGTTGATTACCTCAGTGTCGTTCCCGCCTTTATAGATTGAACGCCTGTTCTGGTATTGACTTGGTTTGTGTGTTGTGGACGCAGCAATTAAAATGTCTAAGGATACGAAGGAGCATAAACCTTCAGGATTTAAAAAGTGTTCAAAATGTGGGTACAAAATGTCCATAACCGATGGACATTCCATTTGTGTCTACTGCTTAGGAGCCTTCCATCTGCAGGAATCCTGCAGCTTTTGTCATGCGTTCAGCCCTAGAGTTCTCCAAGAGAGAAAGAATAAACTAATCTTAAAGGGACTATTGAAACCCTCTTTTGAAGAGGCTATGGATTCGGCTTCCAGTGGCAAGACCAAATCTGGCAAGTCGATAAAGAGATCTCCGGCTCAGTCAGCTTCATCGGAGCCTCCATAGAAAATGCCTAAAACTGCATCGACCTCCTCGGCTCCACTGTCCTCTGGGCCGCAGGAAGGATCGATATCTATGGAACCGGTGTCTGCTCCAATTGTATTGGAACCTCCTATGAGCCGATCGCCTAGTATCAAATCTATTTTTCCTGAGAGGAGATCGCATTCTGCATCCCTGTCCTCCAAAACCTCCAGGACCATTTTGGATGTGGATAGGGTGGTTCAGAAGCTCCTCCAGTCACTGGTTTTGGCAAAATTGTTTTCGGCTCTGACACAGTCGGCTCCGGAGCCCGTCCCAACACTTTCTGTGATCATTCCTCCTCCGAGCGCATCTCTGTCTTCGGAGCCGGAGTGTTCTGCTCCACGTGATGTTTCTAGGCCGGTTCCGATGCCCCATTCGGCTCCATCGATACCAACATCGGCTCCGACCCCATCGGCTCAATCATTGGGATTAGGGACTCGGGACTCTTCGGTTGGGCCCGAGGGGGCCATCTCGGCACTTATTTCGGTTCCGAGTCTCCCTGTCGGTGCTTCGGCTCGGGGAACTCAGATTCCTGTCATTGTCTTGGAGACTGGTCGCTCCTTGGATTCGGGGGGGGGCAGCCTTCGAGGCTATGCGGACCGCGCTGGCCAGGTCATCGGCTACATCAGGCGGGTCGGTCACTCTGTCCCCCACCACTCCGGTGAGAGCTTCTGCTCACCACCCTTCCATGGACAGCAAAGCACCAGAGCCTAGGGATACCCCCACGAGTGGTCCCCAAATTTCTGAGGGTCCCTCAGAGTTGCTGCCTGAGGAGCCCCCCCAGAAAGAAAACGTGCAAGAGGAAGCACATAGACTCCCAAGATGAGTCCCTCACCTCTGATAATGACCTCGAGGAATTGGAGGGGTCCCCCAAGTCATACTCTGATGATGGTTCCTTCTCCGATATCCTGGAGATACTGAAACAAAGAGGTGACTGCCCTTCCAAAGCCCCTTCCAAGGAGGCGTCAGTATTCCTTAAGGCTTTTGGTGCTCAACCCTCCGCCTCCTGGGTGTCTCCACCCTTCGACGAACTCCTTGACCTGATTTGTCGAAGTGTGTGGGAGAATCCTGATTCTGTGGAGCCCGTGCCCAGGCGTCCCAACAAATTTCTTTCCACCCCCCCACAGGGCAAAGATTTTCTGTCTAAAGTTGTCCCTGTAGATGCCATGGTGGTGGCGGCAGCCACCCAGAAGGAAGTAGCAGAGTCTTCTTCATCCGTCCATCCTCCTAACAAGGAGTCTAGGACCATGGACCAGTACAGGAAGTGTACCCTCTCGTCAGCGACCTTTACAATTGCGGTCACTGAATTACTTGTCTCATTTCACTCGGCTCCAGAGAGATCTCCTCAAAGAGTTAGGAGATACTCTTGTGGGTAACGTTCCTGAGGCGGTGGCTCAGTCGGTTAACTCCCAGGTTTCTACCCTCAACTCCATTGTCAACTCATCCATGCGGTTCATTTCGTATGCAGCTGAGGGAGCGAGTCGGGCAGCAAGCTCAGAGGTCGCCCTTAGGAGGCAAACCTGGCTGTGCCTGTGTCACTTTGCGGAGGCCTTCAAGTCTTCCTTCACTGAATCCCCCTTTGATGGTTCCTCCTTGTTTGGGACCAAAGTGAAAGACACCCTCACCAGATGCGAGCAAGAGGGAAAGACCCTGTCTGCCGTAGGGGTCAATTTTTCCCTTCCTTCTAGGCCTTATCCCAAGGCCCAGCGGGGATGGGGGAGTTGTGGTTCAAGAAATCACAGAGGTTTTTTCCTGCCGCACAAGGTGACCCCCCCCCCCTCCAGAGGCAGGGGGGGGTTATTCAGGGAGACGTCGCCCCAGAGGCAGAGGGGGCCCCCGCAATTCAGGAGACTGCAACTCCTTTCCCTGGTTCTCCATACTCTCATTCCTGAGGGTGTGCCCGACTGCGCTTATCCGGAGCCAGTCGGGGGTCGAATTTCCTTATATCCGGAAGCCTGGGAAAGAATTACCCAGGACCGTTGGGTATTACGGATAATTTCCAGAGGTTACCTCATTCCATTCTCTTCAATACCCCCGCCAATCAGAAAAATCCAGGACATACCACCCAGTCAAAGGGATCAAGCAGCTTCAGATGTTTTGCAGCTGCTAGAAAAAGGAGCTATCCAGCGTGTCCCCTCAGACCAAATCGGATTAGGGACTTACTCAAGATTCTTTTTGGTGCCGAAAAGAACAGGGGACCTGAGACCCATACTAGATCTCAGCCAACTCAACAGTCATGTGCACAAGTCCAAGTTCCGTATGGTCTCACTACAATCGACTCTCCCATTGTTGGGAGAGGAGGTATGGATGTGCTCCATTGACCTCAAGGATGCTTACTACCAAGTCAAAATGGACAGAGCATCCAGGAGTCACCTACGCTTCTGGCTGGGAGCCAGTCACTTCCAGTTTCGAGCCCTGCCCTTTGGTCTCACCACAGCCCCCAGTGTGTTCACCAAATGTATGGCAGTGGTGACTGCTCACTTGAGACGTCAGGCATTCCAGGTGTTTCCGTACCTGGACGACTGGCTCCTTACCGCCCCCACCAGGCATCGACTAATTCAAACCAGGGAAGCTACCATCAATCTATGTCACCAGTTGGGCATAACAATAAACTGGGAAAAATCTGCCTTATTGCCCTCACAGCGTGTCACCTTTATAGGAGCAGATTTAGACACCATTCGAATGCAAGCATTTTTACCACAAGAAAGGATCATGATATTACAAGAACAGATACACATGCTGATGCGCCTGAGACAAGAGAAGGCAAGACTGGTTCTCCAAATCCTAGAGACCATGGCAGCAACTATCATGTTGGTCCCTCTAGCGAGATTACACATGAGACTTCTTCAATGGCTCCTCTTTGTTCAAGGGTCTCTCCAAAGACTCCCACTATCTCATCCCATTTTACTCACTGACAAGTGCAAGCAGGACCTCCGTTGGTGGCTGTGCACCAACAATTTGAACGGGGGAAAGCCCTTCGTTCCACCCGTCCCTATTGCCACGGTGACCATGGACGCCTCCCAGATTGGGGGGGGGGGGCATTATCTTGGTAGGACAGACCAAGGCATGTGGCAAGAACATGAGATACATTTGCATATAAACATCCTGGAGATGAGAGCAGTGCTACATGCGTTGCAGGCACTTCAGAAGGTTCTTCCTCTAGGGACAATTGTGATACACTCAGACAGCATGTCAGTAGTGTGGTATCTCAACAAGCAAGGGGGAACCCAGTCTTACCCTCTGTGCAGAGAGGCTCTGCGAGTGTGGCATTGGGCAATAGCTTCCCAACGGTTTCTAGTAGCAACACATTCCGGGGAAGTCCAACGTAATAGCAGACAGGCTAAGCAGAGCTATCCTGATGCCTTACGAGTGGTCCCTGAATCGCCTGGTTGCAGAGCGAATCTTCAGCAGATGGGGTCAGCTTTGCTGCGACCTTTTTGCCAGCCCTCTCAATGCGAAATGCAGCAACTACTTCACACTGATCCCCCCACAGGGGGAATCGCCCAGGGCCGCTCTGGTTCATGATTGGCCCTCCGGTCTGCTTTATGCTTTCCCCCTGTTTCCCCTGCTGTCAAGGGTGATTCAGAAAGTGCAATCCTTTGGAAGCAGAATGATTCTGATTGCTCCACACTGGCCTCGTCAAGTCTGGTTCCCCTTTCTTCAACCATATATTTGGACACTTAGATTCTGGACCCTCAACCAGATTTACTGACACACATGTTGGGACAGTTCCACCCCTCTCTGATGACCCTCTGGTTGACAGCTTGGCTACTCCACTTCCATCGTTAGTCAGACATCATAATTTTTCACCGGAAGTGGTCCATATATTATCGTCCTGCATAAACCATCCACTAGAAAGATTTATTCTAGTAAATGGAAAAGGTTCTCTGTCTGGGCACATACTAGAGGCATCGATCCTTACACAGCTCCAATAGATTCAGTTCTGGAGTTCTTGTCTATACTTTTCCATCAGGGGTCCACATCAGCCACCATCAAAGTTCAACTGGCGGCGATATCTAACTTCCACGTAGCAAATGAACCTAGTTTCATGGCACACAGACTATGCAAAGCATTCCTCAATGGTACTCTGTTGCTTCGTCCCCCAGTGTCCGAACCTATCATGCCCTGGGATCTCAATTTTGTTCTACAAGCCCTTACTTTACCACCATTTGAGCCTGCAGCTACCTGTGAATTGAAATTCTTGACATGGAAAACAGCATTCTTAACAGCAGTCACTTCAGCGAGGCGGGTTTCGGAAATTCAAGCCCTCTCCATCAAACCCCCATATTTAATCTTCCATAAAGATAGGGTCTCTCGTAGACCAAACCCCTCATTCCTTCCTAAAGTGGTTTCCGTGTCTAACATGAATCAGTCCATTGAGTTGCCTGTTTTCTTCCCTCACTTTTCCAACAAGGCAGAATTTAGATTTCACCAATTGGATGTACATAAACAGTTACGCTTCTATCTACACCGGACAAAAGATATCCGGAAATCTGACCAACTCTGTCTCCTTTTTGGAAAACCGAATGGGTTTTCCAGTATCCAAGGTCACAATGTCTAGATGGATAGCCAGTTGTATCTCTCTCATCTATCAAGCAGGAGGTAGGAATCTGCCATTTCCAGTCAAGGCACATTCTACTCTGGCTGTTTCTACATCCACAGCCTATCAAGCTAGATTGTCAATGGATGATATATGTGCTGCAGCTACTTGGGCTTCTCCTCACACTTTTGTTTCTCATTACAAATTGGACTTGGTATCCAGGGGCAGGTCTTCCTTTGGCTCCACAGTTCTCAGGAGTATTTTCCTATGAGCCACCCAGGATGTAGGTGCTAGGGACGCTGTCCCACGGGTAAGAATGTAGGCGAGATAGGACTACATAACATCAAGAAGTTATGTACTCAACATAACGTTCAATGTATGTAGTCCATCTCGCCTCACATTCTTACTTACCCTCCCACCTTCCCCCTTCCTGGAGGATTTGGAGGTTAGGTTGTCATCTACAGAGTTCCCTTGATTAGCTTATTCTTTATATGGATGTGATGTGTGTATGGAGTACAAATGATTTTCGCAGCAAACTAGATCTGGGGGATATGGAGCAGTGCACCATGGGATACCCTCTTAGCCCAGCCAATGAGAAACTTCGAGCTAGTAAAATCGGCCGAGTCGGAGCCAATATTCGGCTCCGAACCCCATGGGTAAGAATGTGAGGCGAGATGGACTACATACATCGAACGTTATGGTGAGTACATAACTTCTTGTTCAAATGGAAGTGATTTTTGTCTGCTGCTTTTCTCACCATCTGGATCCCCCATCTGTGGGAGGTTCTTCTGGTTTTGTCTTTAGTGTAATCCGCTTCATGCTAGGTTTGCATATTCTTCAGTTAAAACACACCTGTCAGCAATTTTTGCTAGTCTACCCTTGCATTTCCCTTTAGCCTCTAGATTTGAGGTCCTGCAGTTTCTTAGACATCCTTTATGTCAGGCCTCCAAAGAAGCCTATTCTGCCTTCTTGGGATGTCAACTTTATTCTAAAAAAAATTGACTCGGGCTCCTTTTCTGTCTGCTTCTTCAGCTTCCTTACAATGTTGTGCTTATTTTTATTTCTGCTTTTGGATCTCACTTCAGCCAAGAGCGTCTCTGAACTTCAGGCTCTCATGGCCATTCCGCCTTTCCTAGTTTTCCAGAGAGACAGGTTATTTATACTAATCCTTTTATGCCCAAGGTGGTTAATGAGATTTTCCTTAATCAGTCTATTCATCTTCCCACTTTTTTCCCCTTCTGCACACATTGTCGTTGAGAATGTTCTTCACACATTGGATTTGCATAGGCAGCTTGGATATTATTTGGACAGAACTGAAGTTCGTAAATCTGAGCAGCTTTTTGTTTCCTTTCATCCCAGGTTTTGGGTTTGGTTGCTTCTAAGCCAACCATTTCTTTCTGGATTTCTAAGACCATTTCTTTTTATTATTCCTTTCATGGAAAATGTCTTTCTTCATCAGTCAAGCCTCATTCTACCAGGGCTGTTGCCTCCTCAGCTTTTTCTTTTCTCAAGGGGCTGGATACCATTCCCATCCTTGAGGCTGCTACTTGGTCCTCTGTTCATGCTTTTACTAAGCATTACAAGTGGGATGTTTTTTCCAGGGCCAGAACTGGCTTTGCCAGGGTTATCCTGCATGGGTTTCTGGATGGTTCTTCCATGCCATCCTCCTCTCAGGCTTCCTCTTGAGCTTTGGTACCATCCCTTAAGTTATGAGTACTGCAACAGTGGTATGGAAGGACCTAGTGCAATTATGTAAAATTGTACCATAAGAGTGCATGCCCTTCTCTTCACTTTTGAAGTATTTTCTCCTTCCCGCCCTCTCTGTTCTAGCCATGTTCTTTCTTGCCCTCCGGGCTGAGAGACTGTTCTTTTTGTCCTTATTAATGCACATTTTTCCTTATCCCTAGGGACATTCTATTCCTCCTGGGGCTTTTTCCAGTTTTGTCTGTGTGGATCCATACATCACCTATATGCCCTATGCCTTGAGTGGGAAGATAAGTGTGATGTAAAACACCTGTAGGTACTAAAGGCTTTGGTATACTGGCTAGACGTTGGGCTCTCCTTGGCAGGAGATCCCTTAAGTTATGAACACTTTGAAGAGAAGGACATCTACTGTTACGGTAAGATTGTACACAGCTGTATTTTCTTTATTTCTGGTTTGCTGAAATAACACCAAGAGAAATAATTTAGATCTGAATCTTTGAGGAGCATCATAATTCTCAACCTATCTTGTCAAGGATTTTTGACAAAGCCAAAAATAATGGGTGTTTAAAATATAGAGCAATTTTTAAATAGTACTATGATCCACTTGGAAAGCTAATAGAATAACAAGTTTTGCATCAATTTGCATTTTCTGTATTTTAAGATATTTACAAGTCTTATGACCGGCATTACTGACTGTAATCATGAGTGATTTACTAGAAAATCAAAACAGAACAAACATATGCAGGAAAATCGTGACTTTCTGAAAAAATAGGGATAGTTGAGAGGCATGGGTAGGACTCGAGAGAATATCTGGTCACAATAACTCGATCCAGGGTTTGAATATTTTTTTGCATGTGCAGGATTTTAAGTGATGCAGTTATTTTCTGAATGTTATAACTGTATCTATGAACAAGTCTCAGAAGAAGACTAAGAATTTGTTATTCCAGTGACTGGGATAATTTAAACTATATATCCTTATATTTTTAGTGTGACTGTTTAATTTTCAGACAGTTAAGTGTTTGGCATTACCATAACATCCATAATGCCAATGAGCAAAATAATGAAATAAACTGCAGCCACAGTCAACTATCCATCCTCAAAATATGGAACACTTCACTTCTATATAAATATAAAACAGTGCTGTATAGGCAGTTGGCAAAGTTTAATAAGACAAAAATAAAAATAGAAACAGGTAAGCGCTTTCATAAAAATATTACTTCGGACCATAAAGCAATAATAACAGATAGTCATTTAAATAAAAAAATTAATAAAATCCATTAACCAGTACAACATCAGTAAATCACCTGACATCACTATACAAAAGATGCAGTTAACCCCTTCTTTTCTTTAGTTTAGGTTTTAAGGAGACCTTATCATTTAGGCATCCATGTTCTTCGTGTTTCACTGTTGCAGTCATTACATTTGGGTTATCTGCCTGCAGGTAGCCCTCAGCCAGCCTGAATACCAGAGTCTTGGATTCCTGTGTCGGATGCTGTCTCTTCTTCCATGACGTCATGTCGTCAGGGGTATAAAACATGCAGCCGATGCCATTACATCAGTCTTTCTTGCTGCACGGTGCTCGAAGCAGAAGCAGTTTGCAAGTGCCAGTCGGCCGACTCCTGAAATTTTCGATCTGAAGTGGTTAACTTCATTTGGTCTACAACCTGTGGGCATCAGATCCGACCTCGGATCTGAGCCGGCAGCTTTACCTAGCTAAAGATCTGAGCTCCTAGCTCCTCCCCCTACCCACAACCCCCTGCAACACATCCCCCATCCTCAGATCTAGTTTGCCACGGCTTACAGCAGCTTCTAGAGATGAGCTCTTGGCGTGGGTGAGAGATTTCAAGTTTATAAAAAACGTTAAAATCGCCTTTCTCTCAGGTTTTTCTGTATTGTCTGCTTTGTTTAGCCCCCTTTACCATCTAGTATACTTATTTTAACTTTTTTATGGTAAATTCTCTTCAGATTTATTTTTCACCCTCCCCCTAGTGTGTGTGTGTGTGTAGTGTGATGGCTGAAGGGCCTAAAGCCATTTTTTCTAAATGCACTGAGTGTGGTCATAAGCTGTCCCCAGCTGATGGCCACACTCAGTGCATTATTGGTCTAGGGGTGGCCCATTTATCCACCAGCTGCCAGGTCTGTGCAGCTTTCAACCCCCGGGCCATCAGGGATAGGAGGAACAAGCTAATCCTGGCAGGATTGTTACCCCCGGATTCTTCTTCCTCCTCTCCCTCTAAGGCACCGGTCGCGACTGGGGCTTCCGTGCCTTCCGATCCCCCTCCCTTGTTGGGGACTCAAACTCCCTCTGTTTCTCAAGGTGAGGGGAATTCTTCTTCCTCTTTTAAGGAGAAGAGGAGAGACGAGGACCGGCATAGGCACAAAAGGCGGGCTGAGTCTCATCCCTCGGCCCCGCCAGCTAAGGTAGCTAGCCCCACTAAGAGGGTCTCTGGTTCTCCTCATTCTCGGCTCCGCTGTCCTTGCTTTTCCCCGGAGCCGGAAGAGGAGTACCGGTCTCCCTCGAGGTCCTCCAGGCGGCCCTCCAGGCCCGCCTTGGCAACCTCCTCCAGATCCACCAGAAGCTTGACCGACACTGATTTGGACCGGATGATGCGTCATTTCTTGCAGGCTCAAATGCAGATGGGGGTGCTCCAAGCCCCCCCTCCGGGGGGGAGCTTGGCCCCTTTCTTTACCCCGATTGCTCCTTCTCTGACCCGGTATCTGGTTTCGGAGTCTTCGGATCCATGCCGTTTCGGACCCGGGGATCTGTCGGCGCCAAAGGTCTTGGTTACTTCAACGCCGACTATGCCCTCGAGCATGTCTGATCCTAGCTCTCGAGGCTGAGAGCCGAGCGTCTGATCCGTGGGGGGAACTGTTTCTTCGGTGCCATTTAGGTCGGAGCACACTTCCCTCTCGGGGCTCCGACGCCGATCCCTGCATCGGCGCCGAGGGGGCTGCTCTCAGAGCCAGGGGAGACCGGTTTACCCTCTGCATTTGATGTAATGGAGAGGGGGTGCTGTCGAGGACTTCCAGATCCCCGGTCCGGGCTACGGATCCATCCGTCACCCCTGCGCATTTGGGCCTGTCCTCAGTCATCCGGCCACAGGGACAGCTTGCATCGGCGCTCCAGTTAGTTCCCTTACATGAACAGGACCCCGTGGGTGAGTCCTCCTCGGATAGCCCCACCAAGGAGGTTCCTCACAAACGGAAGTGCAAAAGGAGGCACCTGGACTCCCCTGAGTCCCTGACAGAGGAGACAGATTTGGAGGAAGGGGAAGGTTCCCCAAGATCACCCCCTGAGGATGTCTCCTTTGGAGACATCATGGAACTGTTGCAAATCAGAGGAGGGTGGTCTGCCCAAAAACCTTCCTCGGATGAGTCTGTGTTTCTGGATGCGTTCGATGAAGTCCCATCTACTTCTTGGGTGTCCCCCTGGCTGACCCCCCGGTGTACTTAATTACCACCAGGGCTTGGAAGGAGCCGGACACCGTGGAGCTGATTCCCAGAAGGCCAGACAAGGTACTTAGTCTCCCTTCTGATAGGATGGCTTGGTCTAAAGGTTCTCCAGTGGATGCCATGGTGCTGGCGGCTGCCACCAAGAAAGAACTAGCACAGGAGAGTTCCTTAGTCCACCCTCCAGATAAGGAATCTCGGACATTGGACCGCATTGGAAAGTTGATGTTTGCTTCAGCTACCTTCTCTGTGAGGGTGCTGAACTATATGGCGCACGTTATCAGACTCCAGCAAGACTTGATTAAGGAATACGCTGGAACCCCCCCCCAGAGTCCATGGTGGCAGAGGACAAACGCATCTTCTTGACTCGCATGGCCACTCTGAAATCTATTACTAATACATCCATGCGGCTACTCTCCCATGCCACGGAGGGAGCGGCTAGAGCCAGCGGAGCAGGCATGGCTCTGCGGCACCATGCCTAGCTCCGCCTTTGCGATTTTGCGGAACCCTTCAAGGCGTCCTTCGCTAACGCGCCCTTTGACGGTTCTACGCTCTTTGGCAAGATCGTCCGCTACACGCTGGTCCAAAGCGAAAAGGACGGGAAGACTCTGTCTGCCATCGGGATCCGCTTCTCTAATCCCCAACAGTTCTCCTCCAGGAACCAAAGGGGACAAAAGAAGATTTGGTTCCGGAAATCACAGCAGTCCCGTCCCGCTTCGGACCCCTCGTTCTTCAGAGGCAGAGGAGGACAAGGTGGACGCCGGCTCAGAGGCATAGGGGGGGCTGAGGAATCTCGGGTCCTGAGAACCTTTCTCGGAGAGGCCCACGCAACAGCTCTGAGGGCTTACCTGGCTGTCCCTCTCTGGAGGCAGTCGGGGGGCATCTGTCGGAGCACCTCCAAAATTGGGAGCCCATTACTACGGACCGCTGGGTGCTCCGAGTTATATCCAGAGGATGTTCATCGTGCATACAGCTGCAGTCATAACAGATGGGTTCTCCTGCCGTCAGGCGGGTCCTCGGTCGGCCGAATTCCAAAGTCTAGGTCCGGCGTCAGTTGTCGTCGCTTCTTCCCTGACGTCAGTGCGACAGGGGTATAAAAGAACCAGCCGACACCATTTTCTTCAGTCTTTCTTGCCGCGCGGTGCCCGAAGCAGAAGCAGTTCGCAAGTGCCGGTCGGCCAGCTCCTGAGATTACGAAAACTTTGGAAACCGAAGTCTTCTTAAAAGCTAAGTACCCGTTGAAACTTTTCTTGCCTCAGACCGATGTCAGACAAAGTTAATAATTGTATTTCTTGTGGGAAGCAAATACCGCATAAGGATTTCCATTTCCTCTGTATACCTTGTTTAGGCCCAGACCACGACGTCTCGGTCTGTCACTTTTGTGCTACCTTCAACAAACGCACTATTAAGCGTCGGGCGGAGTTCGTCCAGCATTTTTTTGGGAAAGCATTTAACTATACCATGTCGTCGGATATTCCGACTCCGGTTTTGTCTAAAAAACGCAAAGACAAGGACTGACACTCGAGGTCCGCGGCTTCTACCGACACCATGCCAAAGCCGACTACACGTGGTCCGGTTCTCAGTGAGGCGCCTACGCAGCCCCTGATTACCGACGACACATCTTTGGCGGTGTCTCCTGTACTCGAGGTCGCAGGCTCCTCGGCCCACACCCTGACTACAGATACCGAAGCCACTCTTGGCGTTGAAACACAGAATGTGGACAGGTCCACCTCCACTCAAGGTGTCTTCAGACCTTCCTCTTCTTTCTCCATCAAGGCTTTCACCAAGTCTAAAGCATCCATGCACCCTAAAAGACCAGCTACACAGGGCCCATCTCCAGGCCCCATGCCTAAGAAACAGATGCTTAAAATGGCTGAGGATTTAATTACTCTAATCAGAGGTTCTCAGCCACCTTCGGACAAAAGGCCCAGAGTGGAGGAAGATTCCCCCTCCTCTAATCAGGGCTCCATTATTTCAGAACACTCTGATGATCAGGAACAGTCTTACTCCCCTTTTGAAGACTCTGATGCAGAGGAGTCTATTCCTTCTGTATCCCCCCCTGAGGATTACTCATTTGGGGAAACTTTGCATACCTTAAGGGAACACTTCCACTGGGAAGGCCAGGATTATTCAGATTCCAAGAAAAGGCTCAGGGAATTTCTTTTGTTACCCCAGCACAGGCCTCTGGCTATACCTCCTGTCTTGGACATCCTAGATGATGTTTACTCAGAGGCCTGCCTTAACCCGGACTCTCTACCTCCAGCTCCAGTTAAGCCTGACAGGTACTACAGGGTTCCTGACTCACACCAATTTCTTTACAAAAGCCATGCTGCTGACCTAGAAACCATCTCACAGGGGCCCAAGGGAGTTGAGGCTTCCATTGCCAAAAATCCACTGCCTTCCGAGAGAGCTTCCAGATCCTTAGAAAGGTGGGGAAAAAAGGTATATACCTTGGCTACCTTAACCATGAGAGCCTTAAACTGTCAGTTTCATATGCTAAAATACCAACAGTTTCTGTTATCTCAATTGAAAAGTAAAATGTCACAACCTGAACAACCAGACTTGAAGGAGTTGCAGGATTTGATGCATAGTGCAGAACAAGTGGGTAAACATACCTTACAATGTGGTTTTGATGCTCTAGAGGCCTCATGTAGAGCTGCTGTTACAGGCTCAGTCATACATAGGCATGCCTGGCTCAAGGAACAAGCCTTGCCTGATCATGCCAAAGCTAAATTACTAGACGCCCCTCTTCAAAAGGATGTACTATTTGGGGCAAATGCTGAGGAAGTATTACGGAAAATGGAGGAAAAAGCCAAATCAATGCAAACTGTGAAAGAATTTCTACAGGTTCAACCCCCACGTTTTAGTAGAAATTGGCCTTCCAAAAACTGGTCCTTTCCTGCCACAGACAGACGCCAGAGAGGCAGATACAGGCGCCCGAGGGGCAGAGGACAATCACAAGGATCGTACAGAGGCAGACAATGGCAAGCTCCTACACAAAGAGGTGGTGAGGACAACTCACAATCTTTCAGAAAGCAGACCCAATGTCTTTCCCCTTTGCAGGCCAACCAGGTCTCAAATGGCAGCCCCCTTAGGAGGAAAGCTGGCACTATTCTCAAAAAATTGGCATGTTGTCACAAAGGACAAATGGATCCTGGACATTATAAACAGAGGCTACAAATTCCATTTTCATACCCTTCCAAAAATGAGCGGCATGCCAAACCTGCCACACAATCAAAGGGCAGAGGCACAAAAGCAAATTTCAGATCTTATAAACATGAAAGCTATTCAAGAGGTACCTACACGAACAAGGTCAAGGTTTTTATTCCAGGCTATTTCTGGTGCCAAGGAAGGAAAAGATTGGAGACCTATTTTGGATCTTTCCATCCTAAACACATTCCTACTCGTACCAAAATTCAAGATGCTCACTCTACAGCAACTTCTTCCCATGCTGGGCAAGGAGTCTTGGCTGGTAACATTGGACCTCAAGGAGGCATACCTGCATTTCCCAATCAGACAAAATTGCAGAAGATACCTCAGATTTCTTGCAGGTTCAACCCATTATCAATTCTCTGCATTGCCCTTTGGCTTATCTACTGCGCCCAGAGTGTTCACAAAATGCCTGGCATCAGTAATTGCCTACTGCAGACTTCAAGGGATACAAATATCCCTTATTTGGACGATTGCCTGATCCAAGCGGACAGCAAGCACATTCTTCTGAAACATCTGGCTTATGTAATAATGTTATTAAACTCTCTGGGATACACAGTCAACAAAGAGAAATCAAGGCTAATACCCTCTCGGAATATAATTTTCCTGGGTGCCAATTTGGACACAAACACCCAGATGGCCTACCTCACGCCAGAGAAGCAGGGGCAACTAATTCAATATTTCAGAACACTGGCAAATTGCACCAGGCTGACTGCAAGGAAAATCCTGCAGGCTCTGGGGTTCATGGCATCTTGCATCTTACTAATCCCATGTGCAAAGCTGCATATGAGAAAACTACAATGGTACCTAAAAAACATATGGTCTCAACACAGCCACAGTTTGGAAACAATAATACCACTAATTCCATGTCTGCAAAAGGAATTTCTGTGGTGGGCTCAAGCATGTCAAACAAACACAGGTCTTCCATTCAGTAAGCCTCAAGCAAATCAAGCCATCACAACAGACGTCTCGGACTACGCCTGGGGGGCGCACAGGACAGACCGGTGCATTCAGGGCACATGGTCCAAAAAAGAAAAGCACCTTCACATCAATCAAAAAGAAATGCTAGCAGTAATAAATGCTATTATAGCTTTCAAGGACCTTCTACAACCAGGTCAACTTTTGATAAGAACGGACAACACCACAGTTATGTGGTACATAAACAAGCAGGGAGGAACACATTCGTATCCCCTATGCAGACTGGCCATGTCACTTTGGAACATGGCCATGGACTTACAAATGGAACTACAAGCACAGTACTTGCCAGGCAAGGAAAACACGCTGGCAGACAACCTAAGCAGGAATATGACAGATCCACACGAATGGAAGTTGCATCCAAAAGTTTTTACAGAAATAATACAAGAATGGGGAAGGCCAGACATAGATCTCTTTGCCTCCCACAAAATCATCAATTGACAAAATTCTGCTCGAGGATCTTCCATCCAAAGGCCTGGAGAGTGGACGCTCTCTCTTTCAGTTGGACATCAATGACAGTTTATGCCTTCCCGCCTCTTCCTCTGCTGCCCAAAGTCCTATTGAAGACCAGAGCAGACAGACCAAAGATGATCCTCATTGCTCCGGACTGGCCAAGGCAACACTGGTACCCACTCCTGAGGAGCCTGACGCATTCCCCTCCATGGACCCTGCCTCTAATGCCTCTTCTTCTGACTCAGCACAGCTTCAAAACTCTTCACAGTCAGCTAAAAACACTCAATCTGGCCGCATGGAAGATTCCTTAGCATCACAGCAGGCCCTACTCTGCAGGATGATATTTTGGAGGCCAGAAGGCCATCAACTAGAAAAGCTTACTCGGCAAAATGGAAACGTTTTTTGTGTCTGGAATGAGAAAAAGGGCCAGAACGCTGGAAAACTGAATTTACCTCAAATACTACAATATTTGGCTGAACTGCTAAGCAGTGGACTTTCGTTCTCCTCCATCAAAATCCATGCCTCAGCCATTTCTGCAGAATACAACACAGATCCTCCTTTATTCTCTCACCCTCTTTTAAGACAGTTCCTCAGAGGGGCTAAGAATTTAAGATCTCCAAGGAAACAGCCAATATCTGCTTGGGATCTCAATTTCATTCTGGAAAAACTGACTTTGCCTCCTTTTGAGCCAGCTGCCTCATCAGATTTGCAATATTTGTCCTGGAAAACAGCTTTCCTTCTGGCTATCACTTCAGCTCATAGTTTCAGAACTACAGGCTCTCATGGCTGTTAAGCCTTTTATAATCTTCCATCAGGACAGAGTTTCCTTACGAACCAACCCGTCCTTTATGCCTAAAGTGGTATCCAGGGTAGCTTTAAATCAGGCCATACATTTACCTACTTTTTATCCCAATACTCAAAACAAAGGAGAGAGATTACTACACTCCTTGAACATACACAGGCTACTGCGTTATTATTTGGACAGAACAAAACCTTTCAGAAAATCAGAACAGCTCTTTGTGGCCTATGCGGTAGGAGCTCAAGGAAAACCAATTTCCAAACAGACAATCTCAAAATGGATAGCCCACTGCATACGCTTTTGCTATTCCTTTCATGGCAAAACTGTACCTACAGGCATTAGAACTTATTCCACCAGGGCCACAGCCACCTCTGCAGCCTTCCTCAGAGGAGTTCCTATGAAGGATATTGTGGAAGCAGCCACTTGGAGTTCTGTGCATACCTTCTCCAAACACTACAACCTACCATTATACTCCAAGTCTAGAGCAGGCTTTGCCACTGCAGTCTTGCAGGGCATTTTGGCTCCTCCTAGTTCCACCTAGTGCCTACCACCCCTTTCTTAGCTTTGGGATTCTACCCATCTGTTATGACTGCAGCTGTATGCACAATGAACATAGTACAGTTTTGTACCTACCATAAATGTAGATGTTCGAGTGCTAATACAGCTAATACAGCTGCAGTCCAGGTTTCCCTCCCTCCTTCCCCTCTAGGGGTATTCTTTTATGGTGTATTTGCTTGCAACTACTGTTTTTTGATTATATTGCATTGCATTACTACATAATTTTATGTATTGCCTTCCTTCTGGGGTCACCTGACATCTGGGGCAAGAAAAACTAAAGAAAATGGCATCGGCTGGTTCTTTTATACCTCTGTCGCACTGACATCAGGGAAGAAGCGACGACAATCGACGCCAGACCTAGACTTTGGAATTCGGCCGACCGAGGACCCGCCTGACGGCAGGAGAACCCATCTGTTATGACTGCAGCTGTATTAGCACTCGAACATCTACATTTATGGTAGGTACAAAACTGTACTTTATTCCATTCCCTTTCTGAGTCTACCCCCTACTATGAAATGCCTCCCCGATGTCCCACCCAATCAAAGGGAGGCGGCAACTTCGGAAATTTCGAAGCTGTTAGAAAAAAGGGCCATCCAGCCCATGCCCCCAGGCCAGTACGGATTGGGAAATTACTCCAGGTTCTTTTTAGTGCCAAAAAAGACGGGGGAACTGAGGCCTATACTAGACCTCTCATCTCTAAACCTGTTCATTCCCAAGGAGAAATTCCATATGGTCACCCTGCAATCTATTCTCCCCTACCTCCGGGAGAATGACTGGATGTGCTCCATAGACCTCAAGGATGCGTACTACCACATTCTAATGGACAGACGATCCAGGAGGTTCCTCCGCTTTTGGCTGTGAGCCAGTCATTTTCAGTTCAGGGCTCTCCTGTTTGGCCTCACCTCAGCCCCCAGGGTGTTCACCAAAGTCATAGCGGTGGTCGCAGCCCACCTGAGAGGGCATTCGTGTCTTTCCGTACCTGAACGACTGGCTCCTCACCGCCTCCACCAGGCATCAGCTCTGCTGGGCCAGGTATTATACCCTGGCTCTTACTCAGCATCTAGGTATTACTGTGAACCTTCAAAAATCATTCCTTCATCCTGTGCAGGTTCTGGAATTTATCCAAAATAGATACACGTCACTCCAAGGCCTTTCTAACAACAGACAGGTTGTGCAATTTGTCTCTTCATGTTCTGGCAATTCTCCAGCCCTCAGCCCCACCTGCAGAATTAGTCCTGAGAGCTTTGTGCTCCATGGCGGCAGCCATTGGTCTGTCACCCTTTGCGCGCCTGTGTATGAGAATCCTACAATGGACTCTTCAGGTCCAATGGTCACTGTTGCTGCACTCCTTGAGCACCCTGATTCCCCTGAGCAGGGTTTGCAAGGACTCCCTTCTCTGGTGGCTGCACTCTCAGGAGCTACGAGAGGGGAGACTGTTCATCATGCCTCAGCCCCAAGCCACGTTGACCACGGATGCTTCTCGCCTCGGGTGGGGGGGGGCATGCTATGGGCAAACCGTCCAAGGCACGTGGGCTCCCTCAGAGACCGTTCTGCATATCAATGGCCTGGAGATGAGGGCGGTGCTTTTGGCGTTGCAAGTCCTACAAGACCTTCTTCCTCCAGGAATTATTGCAATTTAGTCATACAACATGGCTGTAGTCTGGTACATCAACAAATGGGGGAACCAGATCTGATCCCCTTTGCCGAGAGGCCATGAGAGTTTGGGAATGAGCAATCTCCACCAACCGCTTTCTGGTAGCAATGCACATTACGGGCCAGACCAACATCCTAGCGGACAGGCTAAGTCGCCTGATCCTCGCACCATACGAGTGGTCTCTAAACCTGTTGGTAGCGAAACAGATCTTCCTCAAATGGGGTCTACCTTGCTGCAATCTTTTTGCTTCCCCAGCAAACACAAAGTGCATTGAATATTTTGCTCTAATTCCTCCAATAGGGGAGAGCCCCAGAGACACTTTGGTTTGTGCTTGGCCCCCAGGTCTCCTATATGCTTATCCCCCGCTTCTGCTCATGATGAAGTTTCTGCAGAAAGCCCATCAGTTGGGGAGCAAGATAATCCTCCTAGCCCCATTCTGGCCTCGCCAGATCTGGTTCCCTTACCTGCGGTCTCGCAGTGTAGTCCTCCTTGGATCTTAGATCCCATCCCGGATCTAATTTCTCACCCTGTGTGATTACACCCCCCAAATCTGGGCGACCTCAAGCTCACAGCTTGGTTGATCCAGTTCCGCTGATTGCAAGGACTCCCGGTATCTCGTCACCAGTGAAAGCCATTCTGGTAGCAGCACACAAACCTTCTACCAGAAGGATCTACGGTAGTAAATGTAAACGCTGTTCCATTTGGGCCAAAGACAGGGGCTTGGATCCCTTTACTGTCCCTATTCCGACGATTCTTGAATTTCTGTCCCATATCTTTCATCAGGGAGCCAGTGCATCTACGATTAAAGTACAGTTGGCAGCCATCTCTCACTTTCATGTGGGAGATGAGTTAGGATCACTGGCTTCCACCAGAATTTGCCAAACCTTTCTAAAAGGCGCTTTCCTGTTAAAACCACCAGTTAAGTCTGCGGTTCCGCCATGGGACTTAACACAGGTCCTGCAGGCTTTGACAGGCCCTCCTTTCGAACCGGCCGTGTCAGCTCAGTTGAAATTTTTATCTTGGAAAACAGCCTTCCTGGTTGCAATAACTTTGGCCAGGAGAGTATGTTGAGCTTCAAGCTCTCTGTATGAAACCCCCTTATCTAATTTTTCATAAGGACAGTGTTTCTCTCAGGACTAATCCTTATTTCCTTCCTAAAGTAGCCTCTGAGTCGAATATTAATCAGTCTGTTAATCTGCCAGTGTTCTTTCCCAATTTCCAGAACAAAGGGGAATACACACTGCACAAATTGGATGTGCATAGACAACTGCATTTTTATCTGCACAGGACAGCAACTAACCAGAAGTCTGATCAATTGTTTGGGTCTTTTGCCAAGTCTTCTTTAGGCAAACCTATTTCCAAAGTGACGTTAGCTAACTGGATTTCACAGTGCATCATTCAAGCCTATTTAGCTTCAATCAAACCGGTTCCTTTGGGAATCTTTGCGCATTCAACCCGATCCATAGCTACCTCTGCTGCGTTCTAGTCTAGAGTCCCTATAGACTACATATGTTCAGCAGCTACTTGGTCCTCCTCTCATACATTCATTTCCCATTATAAATTGGATTTGATTTCCAGGAGTAGGGCTTCCTTTGGCTCCGCGGTGCTCCGGAATATTCTTCCTTGAGGGCCGCCCAAGGTTTTTCTAGGTAGCTGGGGACTCTGTCCCACAGGTTGTAGACCAAATGAAGTTAACCACTTCAGATAAAGAAGTTATGTACTCACCATAACGTTCCATCTGAGTGGGTAACTTCATTTGTCTGCAACCGACCCCCCCTCCATTCCCTCTAACCAGTTTTGTGCTTCTTAACCAGGAGAGGATTGTCTATTCTGTTAGGCAGTAGGTTACTGGCCTCTTTCGTGGGTCTTGTGGAGTCCCTATAGGCAAACTCGATCTGAGGATGGGGGATGTGTTGCAGGGGATTATGGGTAGGGGGAGGAGCTAGGAGCTTGGATCTTTAGCTAGGTAAAACTGCCGGCTCAGATACGAGTTCGGATCCGATACCCACAGGTTGCAGACAAATGAAGTTACCCACTCAGATGGAACGTTATGGTGAGTACATAACTTCTTTTTTCCCCCCGAGTTTCAGAACCGAAGTCTTCAAAAAAGCCAAGTACCCTGTTGGGGATCCTTTTTCTTGCTCTTAACAGATGTCTGTAAAAGTTGACAATTGTCTTACCTTTGGAAAGCAAATACCTCATAAAGATTTTCATTCGTACTGCATTCCTTGCTTAGGCTCAGACCATGACATCCCTTGCTGTTGATTTTGTGCCTTATTCAACCCCTGAACTGTTAGTCGTCTGTCTATTTTTGCAGCAAATTATTTTGGTACTCTGTAACTATCCAGAAATGGCTTCAGTAAGCCATCTGACTACCGATATTCTGAAAAAACATAAGGATAAACACAGAGACAGACCGCATAGGACCAAAACTGCTGAAGACGCTTCCGTTAAGCTAGTCGCCAGTCTGCCAATACTCAGTGAGGTGCTTTTGCAGCCCACCCGCTACTTCATATTTGCAGGCCTCTACTGAGACCTATTCAGAGTCTGGTGTACCGCAGGATGCTTCTCTGACTATGGAACCTGCAGATGTCTCTACCTTGGATAGGTCCAGAGCCGCTGTGCAGGCACCAGCTTCTGAGGGTGTAGTCAGGCATACAGACTTAAATTTTAAACCAACGCCATCTTCTTCATCCAGGCCTAAAACTTGACCCACGCCTAGAAAACTGACGTCCAAACCGCATGGTCAGGCCCATAGGCCGAAAAACAAATGCTTAGAATGGCTGAAGACCTTATTACTTTAATTAGGGGAAGCCAGCCTTCCCCCTCTGAGACCTAGAACTGATTTCCCTTCTGATCAGGATTCTGATATTTCTGTTTCTTCTGATTGCCAGGATTTGCCCTTATCTACCTGTGAGGATTCTGATGCAGAGGATTCCATTCCCTCTGCTTCCCCTCCAGAAGATTTTTCTTTTGGTGAAACTTTGCACACTCTTAGGGAGCATTTCCGCTGGGAAAGCCAGGATTACTGTGACTCCAAAAAGAGGCTTAGAGAATTCTTAATCCTTCCTCAACACAGGCCTTTAGCTATCCTTCCCTGTTCTGGACATTGTAGATGATGCTTTCTTGAAATCTAGCCTGTCCCCAGACACTTTACCTGACTCTCAAGTTCCTCTTCAGGAATCCTACTGCAGATCCAGAGACCATTTCCCAAGATCCAAAGGGCATTAAGGCTACTGTTGCCAAAAATCCAGCCCCTTCTGATAGAGATTCTAGAGCCTTGGACAGATGGGGTAAGAAGGTATACACTTCTGCTACTTTGGCCATTAGGGCTTTAAATTGCCAGTTTCATATGTTAAAGTACCAGCAGCATATTATGGGACTACTTAAACAGAAAATTATGTTGATTCCCGATTGTGCTGAATGCAATGAATTACAGGACTTAATGCATTCTGCTGAACAAGTTGGTAAACATACTTTGTAATGTGGATTTGATTCGTTAGAAGTGTCTTGCAGGGCTACTGTCACTGGGTCTGTACTTAGAAAGCATGCTTGGCTTAAGGAGCAAAACTTGCCAGATCATGTTAAAGCTAAATTACTGGATGCTAACTTAAATCAAGACTGCCTGTTTGGCAACAAAGCAGCAGAGCTCCTCAAAAACATGGAGGAAAAAGAGAAATCTATGCAAACTGTTCCTGCAAGTACAGCCACCCAGATTTAGTAGGCATTGGACTTCAAAGAATTGATCCTTTCCAGTCCAAACCCGGGAACAGCAGACCATCTAGGTTACAGTCTCAGGCTACACACAGGCCTAAGCAGTGGGGGGCTCCCACTTCAGAAGCAGGAAGTAGTGAGACACCCGCCTACAGAAAAATGTCACAATGACTTAACCTTAACCCTTCCAAGCCCTGCTCAACTGCCTGCTCCCATAGGAGGGAAGCTCGCCCTGCATGCAAAAAACTGGGAACTCATTACCCAGGACAAATGGGTTTTAAATATAGATTTCCAAGGATACAGATTCCACTTCCACACCCTACCAACGCCAAAACGGTTGGCCAGACCTACCCCCAAATCAGTGGGCAGAGGCTCAACAGCAGGTTCTCTCTTCTAAGTATCAGGGCTATTCAATCTGTCCCAGCAGAAGAAAGGGGCCAATGTTTTTATTCAAGACTTTTCCTAGTACCCAGAAAAGACAGCTCCTGGCATCCTATCCTGGACCTCTCTATTTTAAACACCTTTTTGGTAATCCCAAAATTCAAAATGCTCACACTTCAACAGTTGCTTCCTATGCTAGGCAAAGTTGCCTGGTTGGCAACCTTAGACTTAAAGGAAGCTTACCTGCACATTCCAATAAGGGAATCTTGCAGGAAATACCTACGCTTCAGGGCAGGCTCCATGCACTGTCAGTTTTCTGCACTTCCCTTTGGCTTATCTACTGCGCCCAGGATATTCACAAAGTGTCTAGCTCCAGACGTTGCATTTTGCAGGCAGAGAAATATTCAAATATACCCATACCTGGACAATTGTCCGATTCAGGCAGAAAGCCAGCATTTGCTATTAAAACATGTGACATTCGTAAAGAAGCTTCTAACCTCACTGGGGTACACCATAAACAAAAAGAAATCTCACCTAGTACCCTGCCAACAGGTTGTATTCCTGGGAGCAAGCTTGAACACAGCTTCCCCAGATGGCTTTCCTCACTCAAGGGAAACAAGTTTATTTGGTAACCTACTTCAAACTACTGGCCACAAAGACCCAGCTATCTTCAAGGTGCATTCTACTAATTCCATAAGCAAGACTGCATATGAGGAAACTACAATGGTATCTAAAAAGCCTATGGTGCCAACATTCTCAGGACCTGGAATCAATGATTCCTGTCATTCCTTCTATAAAGATAGAGTTCCTTTGGTGGGCAGAGGCCTGCTTACCACATCAAGGGGCTCCCTTTCACTCTACCCCCTGCCACCCAAACCCTAACAACAGATGCATCAGATTATGCATGCGGGGCTCACTTGGCAGGGCAGTGCATTCAGGGCAAATGGAACCCGAGACAGATGCACCTGCATATCAACCAAAACGAAATGTTAGCTGTACAGACTTCCCTGACAGCCTTCAAAGACCACTTCCTTGCAGGACAATTATTGGTAAAGACAGACAACACCATAGTTATGTGGTACATAAACAAGCAGGGGGGAACCCACTCGTACCCTCTTTGCAGACTAGCCATGACTCAGTGGAACACAGCCTTGAGCTACCAAGTGCACCTACAAGCTCAGTTCCTGCCAGGCAAGCTAAATTCATTAGCAGACAACCTAAGCAGCAATCTCATTCAGTATCTTGAGGAACAAATTGGGGACTCCAGAGATGGACCTGTTTGCCTCCCCTCAGAGCTACCAATTGGACAAATTCTGCACAAGGACTCCCCACAGTCAAGCTTGGAAAGTGGATGCCCTGTCTTTTACCTGGGAAAGCCTCTTGGTTTATGCCTTTCCCCCTCTGCCTCTCCTCTCAAAGGTTCTGCTAAATATCAAACAGGACAAGCCAAGGACAATACTGATTGCACCAGACTGGCCATGCCAGCATTGGTACCAGCTCTGGTGCAGTATGACACTGCTGGCGCCATGGCACCTACCTCAGACACCTTCCCTGCTGTCCCAGCAGGCACGCCAAATTCTTCACCCAAAGCTTCAAACCCTGAACCTTGCAGCCTGGCTAATTCCTTGAGCTCTCCAATAGCATCCCTCAGTAAGCAGGTACTAAATGTCATTCTGGAAGCAAGGAAGCCTTGTACTAGAAAATCCTATGCTGAAAAGTGGAAAAGATACTGTTTGGGAGCCAGACTCAGGGGATGGCCACAATGGTGCCCAGCTTACCTCATATTCTTCAGTGCTTAACAGGAATGCTCCACAAGGGCCTATCTTTTTCATCAATTAAAATTCATGCCTCTGTCATTTCAGCACATTATAATACTGAACCACCCCTCTTCTCTCACCCCCTGCTAAAGCAATTCCTCAGAGGGGCCAAAAATTTAAGATCCCCCCCCCACCCCCTAGGTGAGCCCGTACTCCAGCCTGGGACCTTAACTCTGTATTGGAAAAGCTCACTCTCCCTTCATTTGAACCAGCTGCACCTGCAGAATTGAAATTTCTTTCTTGGAAAACAGCCTTCCTTCTAGCAATCACTTCAGCAAGAAGAGTGCCTAAATTACAGGCCCTCATGGCAGTGGAGCCCTTCATTATCTTCCATGCAGACAGGGTTTCCCTCAGGACCAATCCTTCCTTTATGCCCAAGGTGGTGTCTAGTGTGGCCCTAAATCAGTCCATTCATTTGCCTATGTTTTTCCCTAATAAACAAAACAAAGGAGAACGAATACTGCACTCTTTGGACGTGCACAGACAACTTAGATTTTATTTGGACAGGACTAAGCCTCTCAGAAAATCTGAACAGCTGCTAGTTGGCTTTGCTGCAGGGGCAGAGGGGGAAGGCCATTTCAAAGCAAACCATTTCTAAATGTATAGCCCATTGCATTCATTTCTGCTATAAGCACCATGAAAAAACTACCCCACAGGGGATAAGATCAAATTCCACCAGGGCTGCATCTATCTCTACAGCCTTTCTCAGAGGAGTCCCTACCAGGGACATCCTAGAAGCTGCTACCTGGAGCTCTGTACATACCTTCACCAAGCATTACCACATACCTATTTTTTGTAAATCCAGAGCTGGTTTTGCCACTGCAGTCTTGCAGGGCTTAATAGCTGGTCCTACTAATGCTCACTAACTTTTCCTCCTCCCTTCCTTAGCTTTGGGAATCAACCCAAATATAATGACTGCAACAGTGAAACACGAAGAACATAGTACAGTTGTGTATACTTACCATAAATGTAGATGTTCGAGTGTATTCACTGTTGCAGTCCTGGTTACCTTCCCTCCAGCCCCCTGACTTCTCTTGGCTCTACCTTTCCTTCTTGTTTGCTGTATTTAAGCTTTCTGGTGTATTTGCTTTTTGATGAAGGTGTACCATAACATATAATTGCTTCCCATTGTGTGGGCACCTGACATCTGGGGCAAGAAAAACTGATGTAATGGCTTCGGCTGCATGTTTGATACCTCTGACGACCTGACATCATGGAAGAAGAGATGGCATCCAACGCAGGAATCCAAGACACTGGTGGTCAGGCTGGCTTAGGGCTACCTGCAGGCAGATAACCCAAATGTAATGACTGCAACAGTGAATGCACTCTAACATCTACATTTATGGTAAGTGTACACAACTGTACTTTCCTTATCTGTTTGCAGATGCATGATCCAAAACAACTCCCTGTGTTCAGTTTTATTGTTTACATCACCCAGTCTACATTGATTATTAAGTATTTCCACCACTTTAAACTTAAGTATATGTTCAGGGTTAGTTTATTTGACATGTCTAGCCAGGGAATTGTTACTAATTCTCATATCCCTCATGTCTTCCCTCATACTTTCCAAAAGCGTCCGATTTGTTTTACCTGTATAGAATTTACAACTTAATACACATTGTGCTAATTACACTAAATTATTGGCTTTACAAGTAGCATGTACCCTAAAATTATAAACCAGGTTAGTAACCGGATGTACAAACCTATTATTTATCAAGTAACACAAATTGCAAGAAGCGCAGGGGAGCGTGCCATGTAAGATAGTAGAATCTCCATGTTTGTAATTATGGCGTAGTAATCTTTAGTGATTTTTTTTTTCTAAAAGAAAACATTGGTTGTGTCCCTGTCTGTTAACACATGACAATTCTTTCTGATAACATCACATACAACTTTAATATTACTAGAATAAGTAAGATTAGTAGTGGGTACTTTTATATTGCCAGTTTCTCGCAAGGCTGCTATCTATTTGAAAAGAAAGGGGAAGCTCTATTCTTAACATTTTTGCTTCATTAATACTCTGCTCACCTCACTAACTCCATACCCTCGTGCAATTAGCTCTTCATCCATAACATTAACATCAGAAAAAAATCTATTATCCATGTTATTTAAATGGGAAGCACGCATGGCTTGTCCTTTAATAATAATTTTGAATACGTGCTGTGGATGTAAACTATGTCTGTAAAGAATGTGATTTTTATGGCAGTCTTTCCGGTATCGACTGGTAATGATTCTGCCCAGATCATCCTTTTCTAATTTGATATCTAAATCAGTATTATTCACTGAAATGTGACTGGTGAATTTCAAGAAGTATGTTGTATTGTGTAGATATTCAAGAAACTCAAATTCATTCAGTCCCTCTCCAAAGCATAAACACATCATCTACAAAATGTTTATAAAAAGCCATATTGGTGTAGAATCTGTTGTTGGAAAATACATATAACTTCTTCCACTGTGCCAACGCTATATTAGCATAGCTGTTGGTGCCGAGGGTACCCATCACTACACCTTTTCTTTGTCGATAATTGCCATCAAAAACAAAAGCATTATTCTCCAAGACTGTTTAAATGAACAGACATAACAGATCTATTTGTCTCCCATAATAAAGACCATAATCCAGCGAATGCGTCTAGTAAATTCCAGACCTTCATCATTGGGTGTAACTCTAAATAAACTGATATCTAATGTTATGAATAAACTATCAACATAGCTAATGTTATGAATAAAACTATCAACATAGTAATCTGCATTAGAACAGTGCATATAAAGCTGTCAAAAATTGTCCAGAATCATTCAATACCACATGATATTCATCTAAAACACTTCTTAAGTACTTCACAGCATATATGGACATCATTTATGTCACCCATCCTTGTCCTGAGACTGTAGGTCTCAATGGTGGATTACAGTAATCCTCATGGATCTTGGGTAAAGCTTGAAAGATGGGGACAACATGGAAGTCAACATAAGAAAACCTGTGGATATCTGTACTAATAATATTTAATTAAACGATCATCCAGCACAAAATGTGCATTGTTAATTATATCTTGGATATCCCTTAAGTTTTTTTCATCAACTTCATTCAAATGTTGAAAAACAGATGCATTACAATGACCACTGTCCATGATCACCAAACCACTTCCCTTGTTCACAGGTCGTATGGAGATGGTTTCTTCATTTTACAGTCTTTTAAGTGCATACAATTCAGTCTTAGTTATATTAAAACACTTTTTCATATTGTTTAAAGGATTGCCTATTTAAAGTTGAATTTAAGTCACATTCACATATCTTACAAAACACTTCTAACGTTGAGTTTAAAGCAGGATTGAAAGTAGTAAGTCGTTTAAACTTACTTGTGAACGAATCATTAGGCAACCTGTGACGAACTCACCGGAATGAAGGATAAACCCTTCTGTAATAACTTTCTTTCGTTATCTGGATTCCTGGAAGAAATATTAAAAATTAGACTGTCAGTTCTTTGGCCCACATTTTATTCACTGATGGCGTCAGTATGGTTTCTTGCTGCTACAGTTTGCTCTTGTGCCCTCTGGTGTTGAAGCAGCCTCTCTCCGTTTTCCTCTTGCCTCTGATTGGAAGCGGTAGATTCAGAAAAAAAATTGTGTAAGTGCCAGAAAGACACCTCTTTAGGGAGTACATTACATGTACATTTACCATATTAGCTATTTGAGCACTGGAGGTCGTCAAGAGTGAAGTACTACTCATCACTGGTGCACAAGTTTCAGTTGCATTTGTTGATTGGATCTCTCTCCTTGGGCAGATTTAGCAGTCTTGTCAACTAATATGTTGCGACCCAGGTTAGTAGGTTTAGACCAAGGCAAAACTTCACCTGTATTGAAGTCATGGAGATATCTCCTCAATTTGTGTTTTTTTTTTTTTTTTTTGCTATTTGAATCTAATTTCATAGGAAGATACATTTGCAGATAGTTTTTCCAAGTTTTAATTAAGGCAGCCAGATGGCTATCAAAAAGGAGGCGTTGCTTCTCTAAAATGCTATCTGTTAAAGAATCCTCAAACGACTTAATCAACATTTGAAGCAAAAATATTAGAGTAGAGCTTCCCCTTACTTTTCAAATAGACAGCAGCCTTGCGAGAGAATGGATATTGTTGGCAATATAAAAGCACCCACTGTTAATCTTACTTATTCTAGTAATATTAAAGTTGCAGGTGATGTTATCAGAAAGAATTGGCATGTGTCATGTTCTAGATTCCAATAATAGGTTTGTACAACCGGCTACTAGCATGGTTTATAATTTTAAGGTACATGCTACTTGTAAAACCAGGAATTTAGTGTACTTAGCACAGTGTGTATTTTGTTGTAAATTCTATATAGGTGAAACAAATCACTCTTTTAGAAAGAATGAGAGAACACATGAGGGACATAAGAATTGGTAACAACAACATTTCCCTGGCTAGACATGTCAAAGAAATGAGCCCTGAACATATATTTAAGTTTAAAGTGGTGGGAATATCATGGTAAAACTGGGTGATATAAATAATGAAACTGAACATAGGGAGTATCTGCAAGCGAATAAGGAAGGTGGCCTAAATGATAGTCTCCTTAAAACCTAACCTAAAGAAAATAAGGGGTTAATTATATCTTTTGTATAGGGATGTCACGTGATTTACTGTTGTTGCCATATTGGTTAATGGGTTTTATTGATTTTCTATTTAAATTATTATGTTTTATTATTGCTTTATGGTCTGAAGAAGTGTTTTTACGAAAGCGCTTACCGGTTTCTATTTTTATTTTTGTCTTATTAAACTTTGCTAACCACCTATACAGCATTTTTTTTATTTATATTTTAGTATTTTTATGTGCTGTTGGTTCTTGCTTGGTTTGCTATTTTTACGACACTACTAATTTTCATAAGGTGGACAAATCGTGTAACATTCTGTCGTTTTCAATTTGGTGCACGAATAAATGAGTCTGTGTGTGTTCTTTTTAAGCAGTTTAATTCTATACAAACACATCACTATAGAGGCTTATTGACTATGACTTAAGTAACTTGTATACAAACTAACTACTGCAATCATATATGCTCACTTTCTGGCTGCTTCTACAAAATGGGACTAGTGATTGCACATGTCTGGAATTTATACATGCACTCACAGCCTTGCATGATTCTTAGACATAACACACATGTTACACTCTAACCTACATCCCTCCCTCTTTGAGAAATAGATCATTCAGTTTGTCATGAGATTATTTAACATGCAGAAATCACAGATAATCTAAAGGCATGCATTATACAATACTAAATACACACACACACACATATATATATATATATATATATATATATATATATATATATATATATATATATATATACACACACACACACACACACACACACACACACACACAAAATCAAGTCCATGTTGCTGTGTATTTCACACTAGGCTTAGAAACTCGTCCATATCATGTGACATAAAGTTGGGAACCAGATTTAGCAACTGGAACAGTCTCCAAAATGGTTGACCTGTGGAATGTTCAAATTGCTTTCTGAAACAGAATCAGACTTTTGAACACATTCTGGTCTGGAAACAATGTCTGACTCATTCTTTGATTTGGAGTTTGCATCACAGATACAATGTTGTGATTGCAATGATGATGATTCTGGTATAGGAACAAGATGTCTATGATTCTTCCTATACTCCCCATCCTCGGAGCTTACCAAATAGGCTCTCTCCTCAGCACAGATGCCTGTAATCTGTCCTATTCAACCAAATGTTGGTCTGTCATAACTAGATTTCGGGATATTATGCTTCTTCAGCAGTTGAGCCTTGATAGTTTTATTTTTCTAAGATTTAGGCTGCAACAAACTTGATGAAATAGTGTAATTCTAGTTTGTCTGGAAAGTAGTCTTTGAGCAGGTGAGCCAATAATATCATCATGAGATATGCTTCTAAGATTAAGTAAATTCAAGAGTACATCAGTGTTGTCACACTTTGACTTTTCAAGTAATTGCTTAACACTCTGTACTGCTCGTTCAGCTAGATCATTGGATTGAGGGTATTCAGGACTAGTAGTGACATGTATAAAGTCCCATTCTCTTGCAAATTTCTGAAACAACTGGCTAGTAAATTGAGTACCATTGTCAGAATAAAGTTTGTGTGGACAACCATGAACTGAGAATGACGTTTCAACTTAACAGCTGTTAAGGTTAAGTTTGGTAGTGGTTCGATCTCAAAACAATTTGAATAAGAGTCTACCAAAACCAGTAGTGTTGAATGTTCCATTCAAAGGTATCAATTGCTATAGCAGACCAAGGTAGTTCAGGTATTGGAATTAGCTGAAGAGGTTCTCTTTGCAAGTGCACTCTGGTACTATTCCATACAGAACAGGAAGAAAGCACTCTATCAATGTCTTTTGATAATGAAGGACAAAATACTAGATGTTCTTCGTGTTTCACTGTTGCATTCATCACATTTGGGTTATTTGCTTGTAGTAGCCATCAGTCGGCCTGAGTCTTGGGTCCTGCGTCGGTTGCTGTCTCATCTTCCATGACGTCATGTAGCCAAGGGTATAAAGCATGCAGCCGGCGACATTACATCAGTCTGTCTTGCCGCGCGGTGCCCAAAGCAGAAGCAGTTCGCAAGTGCCGGTCAGCCAACTCCTGAAATTTTCATTTTCGAGTTTCAGAACCGAAGCCTTCAACTAAAGCTAAGTACCCCATTGGGGAAACTTTTTCTTGCTCTAAACCAATGTCAGTAAAAGTCAGTAATTGTATTTCTTGTGGAAAGCAAATACCTCATAAAGATTTTCATTCGTACTGTATTCCTTGCCTAGGCGCTAACCATGACGTACCTCGCTGTTGGTTTTGTGCCTTATTTAAACAACGAACTGTTCGTCGTCCGCTATATTTACACTTCAAAATATTTTGGTACTCTGTTCAGTTATCCAGATATGGCCTCGATAATCCACCCGACTACTGACATTCCAAAAAAAACGCAAAGATAGACAGAGACAGGCTGCCTAGGTCCAAAGCTGCCGACAACGCTTCTAAGTTAGTTGCCAGTTCGCCGATACTCGGTGAGGCTCTTTCGCAGCCCCTGATACCTGCTACTTCAGATTCGCAGACCTCTAACTGAGACCCATTCGGAGTCCAGTATGCCTCGAGATGCTTCAACTGTGAAACCTGCGGATGTCTCTACCTTGGAAGGGTCCGGAGTCGCTGTGCAGGCACCGGCCTCTGAGGGTGTTATTCAGGCCTAATGACTTGCATATTAAACCGATGCCATCTTCTTCAAGGCCTAAAACTGTATCCATGCCTAGAAAACCGATGCCCAGACCACATGGTCAGGCCTCTATGCCTAAAAAACTAATTAGAATGGCTGAAGACTTTATTACTTTAATAAGGGGAAGCCAACCTTCCCCCTCTGAAGACCTAGGACTGAATTTGGTTATGATTCTTCTGATCAGGATTCTGAAATTTCTGTTTCTTCTGATGACCAGGATTTACCCTTATCTACCTATGAGGATTCTGATGCAGAGGGCTCTATTCCCTCTGCTTCCCCTCCAGAGGATTTCTCTTTTGGTGAAACCTTGCACACTCTTAGGGAGCATTTTCACTGGGAAAGACAGGACTCATATTCTAAAAAGAGGCTTACTCCTGCCCCAGCACAAGCCTTTAGCTATCCCCCCTGTACTGGACATTATTGATAATACCTTTTCGAAATCTAGCTTGGCCCCTGACTCCTTACCTCCTGCTCCTAGAAAACCAGATAGATATTACAGGGTTCCTGACTCTCACAAGTTTCTCTCTAAAAATCCTACTGCAGATCCTGATACCATTTACAGGGACCCAAGGGCATAAAGGCTACTACTGCCAAAAATCCTACCCCTCTGATAGAGATTCCAGGGCGCTGGATAGATAGGGTAAGAATGTATACACTTTTGCAACCTTGGCCATTAGGGCCTTATATTGCCAGATGTCCTTCAAGGATGCATCTGCAGTCATCACATATGGGTTGTCCTGCCTCAGGCAGCCCTTCGGTCGGCCGGATTCCAAAGTCTGGGTCCGGCGTCGGCTGATGTCGCCTCCTCCCCGATGTCAGAGCGCCTGGGGTATAAAAGCGTCAGCCGACGCCATCTTCCCCAGTCTTTCTTGCCGCGTGGTGCCCGAAGCAGAAGCTGTTCGCAAGTGCCGGTCGGCCAGCTCATATAAATTCGCTATCCGAAGACTTCAAAAGCTAAGTACCCCGTTGGGGACTCTTTCTTGCCTCAGCCGATGTCAGATAAAGTTAATAGTTGTTTAACTTGTGAGAAACAAATACCTCATAAGGATTTCCACTCTTACTGTCTTCCCTGCTTAGGCCCAGACCACGACGTCTCGGCCTGCTCAGCCTGCGCTTCCTTCAACCGACGCACTCTTAGACGTCGGTCGGAGTTTGCAGAAGAGTTTTTTGGGGCTAGTTTTTCATACAAAATGCCGTCGGAAACCCCGACATCTCATTTAATTAAGAAACGGAAAGACAAGGACCGACACACGCGGGCCACGGTTTCGGCTGAAACCGCGGCTAGGCATACCGCGAGTGTCTCTGTCTCGGCTGATACAGAGTCCTTGGAACTTCCGAACCCTGAAACAATACAACCGACAGCCTCGGCCCCGGAGGCTCCTACCGATTCGGTTACAGAATTGCCTTCAGAGACTGGTGTATTGGAATCTTCCGACACCATACCTTTAGACAAAGCTACACCAGCACGTGGTGCAGCCAGGCCTCCTGCATCCATGTCCATTAAGGCCTTCACCAGGGCTAAAGCTGCAAAACACACTAAAGCCATGCCTCCTAGGGTTATTCCTCAGGGACCCTCTTCTAGTTCACAGATTCTTACCTTAGCAGAGGACCTTATCTCTTTAATCAGGGGCTCTCAGCCCCATCCGGACAGGGGCTCCCAACCTCCTCTAGACAAAAGGCCCAGGGTGGATCCCATTGATCCCCTTTCCTCAGAGGAGGCCTCTGATGGCTCGGATCACTCGGACTACCAGGAGGAGGCTTATTCGGCCTACGAGGATTCGGATGCAGAGGAGTCTATTCCCTCTGCCTCCCCTCCTGAAGAGCTTCCCTTTGGGGAGACCCTCCACACTATGAGAGAGCATTTCAAATGGCAGGGCCAGGAATATTCTGATTCCAGGAAAAGACTAAGAACTTTTCTTCATTTACCTCAACATAGACCTTTGGCTATTCCTCCTGTTTTAAATGTCATTGATGATGTGTATTCTGACTCTAGTATGACCCCTGACACTCTGCCTCCAGCCCCTGTTAAGCCCGATAGGTATTACAGGGTCCCGGACACACACAATTTTCTTTACAAGGCCCACTCTGCTGATCCTGAAACCATTTCACAGGGTCCTAAAGGGGTTGCAGCTGTTACTACTAAGAACCCACTCCCCTCTGCAAAGGAGTCCAGGGCATTGGAGAGATGGGGTAAAAAAGTATATACTTCTGCCACTCTTGCTATGAGGGCATTAAATTGTCAATTTCATATGATACAGTACCAAGAGTATTTGTTAGAAGAAATGCATAAGAAACGGTCTTCTACTGAACCCCTAGACCGTAAATCCCTTCAGGATATGGTACATAACTCCCAGCAGGTTAGTAACCATTTTTTGCAGTGTGGTTATGATGCATTGGAAGCTTCATGTAGGTCAGCAATGACTGGTGTTGTCATACGTAGGCATGCTTGGCTGAAGGAACAATCTTTGCCAGACCATGTTAAAGCTAAGCTTTTGGATGCTCCACTGGAAAAGCAAAAGCTATTTGGTTCCACTGCTCAAGAAGTCCTAAAGAAAGTTGAGAAAAAGGCAAAATCTGTACAAGCAGTTAAGGATTTTCTTCAAGTCCAACCGCCTAGATTCAGCAGAAATTGGCCTTGCAAGAATTGGTCCTTTCCGGACACAGAAAGATTTTAAAGGGGCAGGAACAGACGTGCCGGAGGTAGAGGGCAAGCTAGGCGCTCCTACAGAGGCCGTCAATGGCAACCTCCAATCCAGACAGGCAGTTCAGGACCTGCAACTGCTGCACAAGGACAGACTCAATGACTTTGCTTTGATTCTGCCAACCAGGGCTCAATTAGAAGCACCTTTGGGCGGAAAGCTTTCTTTATTCACAAAAAATTGGCACAACATTACAAGAGACAAATGGACACTCCAAATAATAGACAACGGATACAGGTTCCATTTCCACACATTGCCAAAAAGAAAAGGCATGCCAGGTCTGCCACCAAATCAAAGGGCAGAGGCTTTGAAACGCATCTCAAACTTGCTACAAATGAAAGCCATAGAAAATGTTCCTATTTCAGAACAAGGCCAAGGATTTTACTCCAGACTATTCCTTGTTCCAAAAAAAGAGCATCAATGGAGACCAATTCTCGACTTGTCCGCACTGAACACTTATCTCATTGTGCCAAAATTCAAAATGCTGACTCTACAGCAACTCCTTCCCATGCTGGGCAAGGGGTCTTGGCTGGTGACTCTAGACCTCAAGGAGGCATACCTGTATGTCCCTATCAGACAAAGTTTCAGAAGACACCTCAGATTTCTTGCAGGGTCAGAGCATTATCAATTCTCAGCATTGCCTTTTGGCTTATCTACTGCGCCCAGAGTATTCACGAAATGCCTGGCATCAGTAATAGCACATTGCAGACTTCAGGGGATTCAAATATACCCATATCTGGACGACTGCCTTATACAAGCGGACAACCAACAAACTTTGATAAAGGACTTAAATTATGCCATCAATCTTCTACAGGCCTTGGGATATACAGTCAACATGCACAAATCAAGACTTGTTCCATCCCAAAGAATAACCTTTCTGGGTGCGGATCTAGATACAACCACCCAAATGGCTTATCTCACAGAAGAAAAACAGATAGCTACCGGATTATTTCAAGAATCTGACAAGACAAACTCAGCTGACTGCAAGGAAAATCCTGCAGGCCCTGGGTTACATGGCATCCTGTATTCTTTTGATTCCACAAGCAAGGCTTCATATGAGAAAGCTACAGTGGTACCTGAGGAGTTTATGGACTCAGCACAGTCACAGTTTGGAAATGTTAATCCCACTCATTCCATGCCTTCACAAGGAATTTCTGTGGTGGGCTCAGGCCAGCCAGTCCAACAAGGGGATGCCCTTCACAAAGCCAAAAACCTCCCAAACTATTACAACGGACGCTTCAGACCTAGGTTGGGGAGCACACATGGAGGGCAGAGGTATCCAAAGACAGTGGTCACGAAAGGAGCTGCGCATGCACATAAATCAAAAAGAAATGCTAGCAGTGATACATGCAATCGAGACCTTCAAAATCTTTCTGCATCAAGGCCACCTACTAATAAGGACAGACAACACCACAGTTATGTGGTACATAAACAAGCAAGGAGGTACCCATTCCTACCGTCTTTGCAGACTAGCAATGAATCTATGGGATCTTTCCTTGAAACTCAATATACATCTGCAAACTCAGTTTGTGCCAGGGAAAGACAATACACTGGCAGACAGCTTAAGCAGGAATATCATGGATGCACATGAATGGATACTGCACCCAGACATCTTCCAACAGATAACACAATCTTGGGGGAGCCCGGACATGGATCTATTTGCATCCCCCCACAATCATCAACTGAAGAAATTCTGCTCAAGGACATACCACCCACAAGCGTGGAAAGTGGACGCCCTCTCTTTCAGCTGGAGAAATCTGACAATGTATGCATTTCCTGCTATCCCATTAATGACCAAGGTGTTACTGAAGATCAGGACAGAGCAGCCAAAAGTGATTCTGATAGCTCCGCACTGGCCAAGACAGCATTGGTACCCACTGCTGCGAAGCATGTCACGTACGAAACCATGGCCTCTGCCTCTATGGCCACTTCTACTGACACAGCACAGATACAAAACTCTACATTCCAACCTCAAAACATTGCAACTAACAGCGTGGAGAATACCTTGACTCCTCCTCAGGATAAGCTATCCCAGAGAGTGAAGGATATCATTATGGAAGCTCGCCGCCCTTCCACAAGAAAGGCATATTCAGCAAAATGGAAACGATTTCACATCTGGAACACCACAAAGGGCCTAGATGCGACAGTGATGAACATGGCTCATATCCTTGAATATTCGGCAGAACTGTTCCACAATGGTCTGTCTTACTCTTCTATTAAGATTCATGCTTCAGCAATTTCAGCAGAGTACAACACTGATCCACCTGTCTTTTCTCATCCTCTCCTAAGTCAGTTTCTAAGAGGAATCAAAAACATCAAACCTCCTTGGAAACCACCTCTTCCTGCATGGGACCTTAACTTCGTGTTGGAAAAATTAACACTGCCTCCATTTGAACCAGCAGCATCTGCAGATCTACAGTACCTTTCATGGAAGACTGCCTTCCTTCTGGCAATAACCTCAGCAAGAAGGGTTTCAGAATTGCAGGCCCTGATAGCAGTGCAGCCATTCATTATTTTTCACCAGGACAGAGTTTCATTAAGAACTAACCCTACCTTTATGCCAAAGGTGGTATCCAGGGTTTCATTGAATCAAGCCATTCACTTGCCTACCTTCTTCCCTAATCCACAAAACAAAGGGGAGAAACTGTTACACACCCTGGACATTCACAGGCAGTTGCGCTACTACTTGGACAGAACTAAAGGTTTCAGAAAAACTGACCAGCTGCTAGTAGCATATGCTGCTAGTACTCAAGGAAAAGCAATTTCCAAACAGACTATTTCTAAATGGATAGGAAATTGCATTCGCTTCTGTTACTCATTTCATGGAAAGACTGTACCAGCTACAATCAGACCTCATTCTACGAGAGCCACAGCCACCTCCACAGCTTTCTTAAGAGGGGTGGCTACAAAGGACATTTTAGAAGCTGCCACATGGAACTCCATGCATATATTTCCCAAGCATTACAATTTACCTTTATATTCCAGATCCAGAGCAGGCTTTGCTACGGCTGTCCTGCAGGGTATCTTAGCTACGCCATCCTTTTCCTAGTTCCTCCACCCCCATATTGGCTATGGTATTCTACCCATATGTGATGACTGCAGATGCATCCTTGAAGGACATAGTACAGTTTTGTACCTACCATAAATGTAGATGTCCGATAGGTATGCATCTGCAGTCAGGTTTACCCTCTGTCCTTCCCGTCTGTGGTATTCCTAGGGTGCTTATCCCTCTATTAGCTAGCTGGGGGGGGATCTATTATGGTGTATTTGTTTTATATATATATATGTTTATATATTTTTGCAAATGTTTGGATTTTTATTGCATTTCTCCAAATTTAGCCTTCCTAGAGGGCACCTGGCATCTGGGGCAAGAAAAACTGAGGAAGATGGCGTCGGCTGATGCTTTTATACCCCAGGCGCTCTGACGTCAGGGAGGAGGCGACATCAGCCGACGCCGGACCCAGACTTTGGAATCTGGCCGACCGAAGGGCTGCCTGAGGCAGGACAACCCATATGTGATGACTGCAGATGCATACCTATCGGACATCTACATTTATGGTAGGTACAAAACTGTACTTTTCATATGTTAAAGTATCAGCAGCATATTATTGGATTGCTTAAACAGAAAATGTTGATTCCTGACTGTGCTGAAAATAAGGATTTACAGGATTTAATGCATTCTGCTGAACAAGCTAGAAAACATACTTTGCAATGTGGTTTTGATTCACTAGAGGCATCTTGCAAGGCTTCTGTTACTGGGTCTGTACTTAGAAGGCATGCTTGGCTTAGGGAGCAATCTTTGCCAGATCATGTTAAAGCTAAATTATTGGATACTCCCTTAAACCAGGACCACCTGTTCGGCAACAGAGCAGAAGTACTACTTAAAAAGATGGAGGAAAAAGCTAAATCTGTGCAAACTGTTAAAGATTTCCTGCAAGTGCAGACTCCAAGATTTAGTAGGCATTGGCCCTCTAAGAATTGGTCCTTTCCTGCCTCTTCCAGGCCTTCTCAGTCCAAACCCAGAACCAGCAGAACTCTCAGGATTCAGTACCAAGGTACACTCAGGACTAAGCAGTGGGGGGCTCCCACTTCCAAAGCGGGGAGTAGTAAGACACCCCCCCATGGTAAACTGTCTCAATGACTTAACTTTAAAACTTCCAAGCCCTTCTCAACTGACCCCTCCTTTAGGGGGAAAGATTGCTCTGCAGGCAAAAAAACTGGGAACTCATTGCCCAGGGTTTTAAATATAGTTTCCCAAGGATACAGATTCAACTTCCACACTTTACCAAACCAAAACGGTTGGCCAGATCTACCCATAAATCAGTGGGCAGAGGCTCAAAAGCAAGTTCTCCAAGTATAAGGGCTATTCAAACTGTCCCAGAAGAGGAAAAGGGGACAAGGTTTCTACTCAAGACTTTTTCTGGTGCCCAGAAAAGACAACTCCTGGCGTCCTATCCTGGATCTGTTCTTGGTGATCCCAAAATTCAAGATACTAACTCTTCACCAGTTTCTTCCTATGCTAGGCAAAGATGCCTGGTTGGCAACACTGGATTTAAAGGAAGCCTACCTACACATCCTAATCAAGGGAATCTTGCAGAAGATACATAAGCTTCAAAGTAGGCTTCATGCACTATTAGTTCTGCACTGCCCTTTGGCTTATCTGCCGTGCCCAGGGTATTCACAAAGTGCCTAGCTCCAGTCATTGCATTTTGCAGGCAAAGAAATATTCAGATATACCCATACCTGGACGATTGTCTAATTCAGGCAGAAAGCCAGGGCATACTATTGAATCATCTTGCGTTTGTACAAAAAAGTGCTAACTTCTCTGGGGTACACCATAAACAAAAAGAAATCACATCTGGTACCCTGCCAACAAATTGTATTCCTGGGAGCAAGCTTGAACACAACTTCCCAGATGGCTTTCCTCACGCTAGAGAAACAAGTTCATTTGACAACTTACTTCAAACTAATGGCCACAAAGACCCTGCTATCTGCAAGACAAATACTGCAAGCCTTGGGTTTCATAGCCTCCTGCATTCTCCTAATTCCAACACTGCATATGAGGAAACTGCAATGGTATCTAAAAAGCTTATGGTGTCAACATTCTCAGGCACTAGAAGCAATGATTCCTGTCATACCTTGCCTACAGTTAGAATTCCTTTGATGGGCAGAGGTCTGCCATCAAAACAAGGGACTGCCATTCACTCTACCCCCTGCCGCTCAAACCCTAACAGATGCATCAGACTATGCATGGGGGGCTCACTTGACAGGGAGGTGCATTCAGGGCAAATGGAACCCAAGTCAAATGCACCTGCATATCAATCAAAAAGAAATGTTAGCTGTACAGAATGCTCTGACAGCCTTCAAGGACCACATTCTTCCAGGGCAGTTAATGGCAAAGACGAACAACATCACTGTTATGTGGTGTATAAACAAGCAGGGGGGAACCCACTCGTACCCTCTCTGCAGACTAGCCATGGTTCTGTGGAACACAGCCTTGAGCTACCAAATGCACCTACAGGCTCAATTCCTGCCAGGAAAACTAAATACACTGGCAAACGATCTAAGCAGAAATCTCATGGACCCACACAACTGGAAACTGGGGCAACAAATGGGGGAGCCCAGAGATACACCTGTTTGCCTCCTCCCAGAACTACCAATTGGACAAATTCTGCACAAGGACTCCCCACAACCAAGCTTGGAAATTGGATGCCCTGTCCTTCACCTGGAAAAATGCCTCTCCTCTCCAAGGGACTACTAAAGATCAAACAGGACAAACCAAGGACGATACTTATTGCACCAAACTGGCCACGCCAACACTGGTACCCCATCTTGCGCAGTGTGTCACTGCTGGCACCATGACACTTGCCTCAGACCCCTACCCTGCTGTCCCAGCAGAAGGGCCAGATTCTGCACCCTCAGCTTAAAACCCTGAACCTGGCAGACTGACTAATTACCTGATCTCTCCATTACCATCCCTCAGTCAACAAGTATTGGATGTCATTCTGGAGGCAAGGAGGCCTAGTACTCGAAAATCTTATGCTGAAAAATGTTAAAGATTCTGTTCCTGGAACCAAACTCAGGGGATGAGCACAGCAGCGCCCAATTTACCTCAGATTCTTCAATACTTAACTGAGATGCTTCACAAGGGCCTTTCTTTTTCCTACATCAAAATTCATGTCTCAGCCATTTCAGCTCATTACAACACAGAACCCACCCCCCTTCTCTCATCCACTGCTCAAGAAGTTCCTCAGAGGGTCCAAAACCTTAAGACCACACAGAAGAGCCCCTACTCCAGCCTGGGACCTTAACTTTGTATTGGAAAAACATTCTAGCTTCTTTTGAGCCAGCTGCAAATGCAGAGTTGAAATTCCTTTCTTGAAAGACATCCTTCCTTTTAGCCATCACTTCAGCAAGAAGGGTGTCTGAATTACAGGCCCTTATGGCAGTGGAGCCTTTCATCATCTTTCATGCGGACAGGGTGTCCCTCAGGACCAATCCCTCCTTCATACCAGTAGTACCAGTGTGGCTCTTAATCAGTCCATTCATTTGCCAACCTTCGTTTCTAATCCACAGAATAAAGGGGAATGGATACTGCACTCCTTAGATTTGCACAGACAACTTAGATTTTACTTGGACAGGACTAAACCTCTCAGGTAATCTGAACAGCTGCTGGTGGCATTTGCTGCAGGGGCAGAGGGGAAGGCCATTTCAAAGCAAACCATTTCTAAATGGATAGGCCATTGTATTCATTTCTGCTATACGCACCATGGAAAACCCATCACACAGGGGATAAGACCACATTCAGCCAGGGCTGCATCTACCTCTACAGCCTTTCTCAGAGGTGTCCCTACCAGGGACATCTTAGAAGCTGCTACCTGGAGGTTCTGTACATACTTTCACCAAGCATTACTATTTACCTATGTTCTCTAAATCCAGAGCTGGTTTTGCCACTGCAGTCTTGCAGGGCCTTATAGCTGGTCCTAATGCTATCTAACTTCCTCCTCCCATCCTTAGCTTTGGGAATCTACCCAAATGTGATGACTGCAACAGTGAAACATGACGAACATAGTACAGTTGTGTACACTTACCATAAATGTAGATGTTTGAGTGTATTCACTGTTGTGGATGTTTGAGTGTATTCACTGTTGCAGTCTTGGTTACCCTCCCTCCAGCCCCCTGACTTCTTTTGGCTATACCTCTATTCCTTTTTACTATGCTTAAAAGCTTTTTGGTGTATTTGCTTTTTTGTTGGAGGTATAACCTTGTGTGTGTGTGTGTGTGTGTGTGTGTGTGTGTGTGTGTGTGTGTGTGTGTGTGTGTGTATATATACATATATATATATATATATATATATATATATATAAATCGCTTCCCATTAGGGGGGCACCTGACATCTGGGGCATGAAAAAACGGATGTATTGGCGTCGGCTGCATGCTTTATACCCCTGTCTACCTGACGTCATGGAAGATGAGACAGCAACCGACGCAGGACCCAAGACTTAGATAATCAGGCCGACTGAGGGTTACTGCAAGCAGATAACCCAAATGTGATGACTGCAACAGTGAATACACTCGAACATCTACATATATGGTAAGTATACACAACTGTACTTTCTCTTTCCCTTCTCTTAGTAAATGATAACCTTGGCTGACCATGATACAAAATCTGAATGTATTCTTGCTGTAAGGAAGCAGGAACAACAGTTTTAGGACCTTTGAAAATAATGCCATCTTCCATCAACAATTCATCTCTGTAAGGAAAGTACGATTGCACCTCAGGTGATGCACTAGAATACTTTGACGGCCATCCGACATTGAAGTGATTTAAGCTTTTCTGAAACTGGATCAGTCGTAGTGTGATCTCTCACCTCATCAAGTCGAATGGTGGAAAAATTACGTACTGACATTATCTCAGTCAAAAGTTTCAGCATCAAGCTGTTCTGTTGTACTTCTAGGCGATCTGGATAAGGTACCAGCCAAATAGAGCAGTTTACCTTTAGTGTAGATCATTTTGAAATTGTACTTTTGTAATCTGAGCATCATTCTTTGTAATCTCGTTGGAGCGGAATGCATAGGCTACTTTAGAATGGTAACTAGAGGTTGATCAGTTTCAGTTGGGCTAACTTGACCATAAATATAATCGTGAAACTTGGAACATGCGAAAACTGTCATCAAAAGCTTTTTCAATTTGAGCATAATTCATCTCTGTTTGAGTAAGTGTTATAGATGCATAGGCTACTGGTCTGCCCTCTTGTAGAATAACTGCACCAAGACCAAAATTTGAAGCATCACAGGAAAGAACTGGTTTATTCTCATTATAGTATCTTAACATAGGTGGGGTGGCAATTTTCTGCTTAAGGTCATCAAATGCCTTCTGATGATGATCCACCCATGACCATACAACATTTTTGTGTGTTAGTTCTCTCAAAGGTGTTGTCAGCTCACTGAAGTCTGGTATAAACTTGCCTAAATAGTTGACCATGCCAGAAAATGTTGTAAACCTTGTACATTCTCACGCATAACTTCTGGAAGTCTGAATTTGCACCTCAGAGGATTAAGCTTCAAGTTTACTTCACGTGCTCTGTCTAGAACTTTGTTGAGGTTTCTGTCATGCGCTGCTTCGCCATTGCCTCCAACTATGGATAACCTGAAAAAATTTGTTCCATTGCATGCTGAAAGAATTGACTTGCAGAATTTATTTCAAATGGCAACCTTAGGAATCTGTATCTGCCAAACGGAGTACCAAAAGTAGTTAGAAATGAGGATTTTCGATCAAGCATCACTTGCCAAAATGAACTCTGTGCGTCCAAAACAGAGAATACAGTAGCATTTGGTATTAGAGCTGCACCTTCAACTGTGCGCATTGGATGATATGACCTTTTTAATGCTTTGTTCAAATCTGTAGGATCAATGCATATTCTGATTTCATCTGACTCTTTCTTATGAGTGGTGGCTACCATGGACAACACCCATTCAGTTGGTTATGTGACTGAACAAATCGTACCTTGCTGCACCATCTTGTCCAACTGAGCTTTAACTTTATTTTGCATTGCTAATGGAACTTTCCTTGCTTGTTTGACTACTGGAGTGATCTGGGGATCTAACTTCATAGAATACGCAACTGGAAGTTTGCCCAGTTTGTCATCAAAAACATCAGCATTCTCTGAGAAAATGGCTTCGGAAAAACTTGAACTTGGAATTGCACTCACATGATTAACTTCTTTAGTAAAAGAAAGATTCATTCTCAAACTATCTTCGAGACCTAGTAAAGATTGCACTGGACGTCGCTCTATGTAGAATAATAACTTGTAACACTTTTCAACCAAATAACATGAAAGTATTACTGAACCTTCAGTTTGAATTTCTTCACCTCCATACACAAGTCTTGAACTTCTGGTTACATTGAGTTCATTAATTCTCACTTTAGCAAATGTGTCTGCTGATATAACATTACACTTTGACCCAGTGTCTACTTTGAACTCTTTGGATTTTCCATTGATCTGAACTGTACAAAAGACTTCACTCCTTGTTAATAAGTTTACTACATCAACTCTTTCTCCGAGTACTGATACACCATCCACATAGAAAGCTGTTTTGGCTGTACTTGATCAGCTTGCTTTTTTTGTGCGTCCTTTCTTTACAACCGATTGAGGCTTACTTGATTTGCAAAACTTTGGGAAATGGTTCCATTTTTTACACTTGTGTCATTGTTGACCATATGCTAAACACTTCTCCGTCTGACTCATGATTTGCACCACAATTGTGACAGTTAATAATAAAGCTAGACTTGGGTTTTGCTGATTTCCGTTTGTGTTGCACTGAGATAGTGGTGGAGCTTTCATTTTGTCTGGAACTTTCTGGAAAGCTTCGTACCTTCTTTGGAAACCCTGTGGCTGCCTTCTTGTTTAGGCCTGTTTCTGTTTGCCAGATGTTGCATACTATCTATGTTTACTCTGGATCTCACTGAAACCATGCATGTTCATCGTGTTACCCTGCTGCAGTCATCACACTTGGGTTATCCTGTCGTCAGGCGGTCCCGCAGTCGGCCTGAATTCCAAAGTCTTGGTCCAGTGTTGGTTGCTGTCGCTTCTTCCCTGACGTCAGTGCGCCAGGGGTATATAAGAGGCATCCGACGCCATTTTCTTCAGTCTTTCTTGCCACGCGGTGCCTGAAGCAGAAGCAGTTCGCAAGTGCCGGTCTGCCGACACCTGAGATTTTCGAATTGAATTTCAGTCCAAAGTCTTCAAAGCTAAGTACCCCCGTTGAGAAACCTTTTCTTGCCTCAGTCCGATGTCAGAAAAAGTTAACGATTGCATTTCTTGTGGAAAGCAAATACCTCATAAGGACGTTCATTCTTATTGTATACCTTGCCTAGGCCCAGACCACGGCGTCAGTGGTTGTCGGTTTTGTGCTAGGTTCAATAAGCGAACTATAAAGCGACGCTTTGATTTCGCACGACACTACTTCGGTAGGAAATTTAATTACACTGTGCCGTCGGAGCAACCGACTACCAGTGTGCATAAAAAACGCAAAGATAAAGACAGGCAGCCTAGATCCAAGCCAGACTCCAAGGCCTCGGCTGGGCTGGTCGCCGGTTCTCCGGTTTTCAGTGAGGCGCCTACGCAGCCCCTGGCGACCGCAGAATTGGAACCCCAGACCGCTTCGGATTCTCAAGCAGAGAGTTCTAGGCCGAAGCAGCCATTTTCTTTAGGCCCTACCGATGACATTGCAGTAGGAGAAGCCGGTGTTGTGGTAACGCCTTCGGTTTCAGAAGGTGTCTTCAGACCGATTACTCTCACCATAAAATCTTATGCTAAGCTTAAGACTCCTCTAAAACCAAAAAAGGACTGCACATCAGTCTCCAGTTCAAGGCCTCATGCCTAAGAAACAGATGCTTAAAATGGCTGAAGATTTGATTTCTTTAATCAGGGGTTCCCAACCCCCCCCCCCCGACAAAAGGCCTAGACAAGAGGAGGATTATGCCTCTTCTGATCAAGTGTCTATTTCCTCAGGCTCCTCTGAGGAACAGGATTACTCCTTTCCCCCTTATGAAGATTGTGATGCTGAGGATTCCATTCCCTCAGCTTCTCCACCTGAAGACTATTCCTTTGGGAAAACCTTACATACCATGAGGGAACATTTCCACTGGGAAGGTAAGGACTACTCTGACTCAAAGAAAAGGCTCCGAGAGTTTCTTTTACTCCCCCAGCACAGACCACTTGCTATCCCTCCAGTTTTAGATATTGTGGATGATGTTTACTTAGAATCTAGTCTAAATCCAGATACTCTGCCTCCTGCTCCAGCCAAACCAGATAGATATTATAGAGTGCCTGACTCTCACAAATTCCTTAACAAAAGCCCTGTTGCTGACCCAGAGACAGTCTCCCAGGGTCCCAAAGGAGCTAAGGCTTCTATGGCTAAAAATCCTGTACCCTCTGAAAAGGACTCCAGAGCACTAGATAGGTGGGGAAGAAGGTTTACACCTCAGCTACTCTAGCTATGAGAGCACTAAATTGTCAATTTCACATGCTTAAATACCAGCAATTCCTAATGTCTCAAATAAAACAAAAGATGAGCACGCACCCTCAACAGTCTGAATTCAAGGAAATGCAATATCTGTTGCATGCAGCTGAACAGGTGGGCAAACGTACTTTACAATGTGGATTTGATTCCTTGGAAGCTTCCTGTAGAGCAGCTGTTACTGGGTCTGTTATACATAGGCATGCTTGGTTAAAGGAACAAACTCTGCCTGATCATGTTAAAGCAAAGTTACTAGATGCACCCTTACAGCAGGATGGTCTTATTTAGGGTTAAAGCAGAAGAGGTTTTAAAGAAAATGGAGGATAAGGCAAAATCTATGCAGACGGTCAAAGATTTCTTACAGGTACATCCCTCACGCTTCAGCAGAAATTGGCCAACAAAAAATTGGTCCTTTCCAGCTTCTGACAGACCACAGAGGGGTAAATACAGGCGCCCAAGGGGCAGAGGACAAGTACAAATCCCTTACAAACCTCGCCAATGGGGCACTGCAACACAGAAGGGAGGAGAAGACAGGTCCCAAACTACTAGAAGGCAAACGCAATGACTTAAACCTCAAACTGCCGAGCAAAACTCTCTTGGCAGCTCCCTTGGGAGGAAAATTAGCATTTTTTTACAGACAACTGGCGCATCATCACGAAGGACAAATGGGTCCTAGACATTATCTCACAAGGATACAGATTCCATTTCTATACCTTGCCAAGGATAAAAGCAATACCAAACCTGCCACAAAATCAATGGGCAGAGGCACAAAAACAAATTATAGCTCTCATGGACATGAGAGCCATTCAACTGGTACCTGCACAGGAGCAAGGCCAAGGATTTTACTTAAGGCTCTTTATAGTCCCCAGAAAGGACAATGCTTGGAGACCCATTCTGAACCTTTCAGTTCTAAACACCTTCTTGCAAGTACCCAAATTCAAGATGCTAACACTAAAGCAGCTTCTTCCCATGTTGGGCAAGAAAGCTTGGCTAGTAACGTTGGACCTCAAGGAGGCATACCTGCATGTCCCTATCAGACAAAATTGCAGAAGATACCTCCGTTTCATTGCAGGTTCAACCCATTACCAATTCTCTGCCCTGCCCTTTGGCTTATCTACTGCGCCCAGGGTCTACACAAAATGCCTGGCACCATTAATTGCATACTGCAGACAAAGAGGAATTCAAATATAGCCATACCTGGACGACTGCCTCATCCAAGCAGAATGCAAGGACATTCACTTACAACATCTGGCTTTTGTAAAACACCTTCTAAGTTGCCTGGGGTACACAGTAAACCAAAAGAAATCAAAGCTAGTGCCCTCACAAAATATGACATTCCTGGGTGCCAGCTTGAATACAACGGCCCAGATGGCTTATCTGATGCCAGACAAACAACTACAACTAACTCAATACTTCAAAATAATGGCAACAAAGACCTAACTCCCTGCAAGAAAAATTCTACAGGCCTTGAGTTTCATGGCATCTTGCATACTACTAATACCATTTGCAAAACTGCATATGAGGAAATTACAATGGTACCTAAAAAGCGTATGGACTCAACACAGCCACAGCTTGGAAACAATGATACCTCTCATTCCCTGCCTTCAGCAGGAGTTTCTGTGGTGGTCACAGGCATGTCACCTCAACAAGGGTCATCCTTTCACCTTACCCCCAGCCAGGCAAACTATGACAACAGATGCATCGGACTATGCCTGGGGGGCACACATGGCAGGATGGTGCGTTCATGGTTATATGGACTGCAGATCAAAGGAATCTGCACATCAATCAAAAAGAAATGCTAGCTGTACAGAATGCCCTGACAGCCTTCAAGGACCTCTTACATCCAGGGCAGCTTATAAGGACAGACAGCACCACAGTAATGTGGTACATAAACAAGGGGGTACACACTCCTACCCTCTATGCAGGCAAGCAATGACCTTGTGGAACACAGCACTGGCTTACCAAGTTCAATTACAAGCTCAATTCCTGCCAGGAAAAAAGAACACATTGGCAGACGACCTAAGCAGAAACATCGTGTATCCCCACGAATGGAAACTGGATCCACAAGTATTAGCAATGATAACTCAAAAATGGGGGCGCCCAAACATAGACCTGTTTGCCAACCCCCAAAACTATCAGCTATCAAAATTTTGCACAAGGACATTTCACCATCAAGCTTGGAAAGTGGACACACTCTCATTCAGTTGGAAAATGTTGACAGTATATGCCTTTCCTCCATTGCCCCTTCTCACAAAGGTGCTGCTGAAAGTCAGGATGGAGAGACCCCGAATGATGCTCATTGCCCCATACTGGCCACGCAAGCTCTGGTACCCACTATTAAGGAACATGGTCCAGAGCCCACCATGGATTTTACCACAAATTCCTCATCTGCTCACACAGCAAGGCAGTCAGATTCTACACAGCCAGCTCAAAACCTTAAATTTGGCTGCATAGCAAATCACCTAAGCAACCAGCCAGCTCCTCTTTCTCAAGCTGTTATGGATGTTATTCTGGAGGCCAGGAGGCCCAGCACCAGGAAAGCCTACTCAGACAAATGGAAAAGATTTTGCACCTGGAACCAAGCTAAATGCCAAAATACCCTTCAGCCGGACATACCTCAGATTCTACAATATTTAACTGAGATGTTACACAAAGAACTTTCTTTTTCATCTATTAAAACCCACGCCTCAGCTATTTCAGCTCACTACAACACGGATCCTCCCTTATTTTCACATCCACTTCTAAGGCAGTATCTCAGAGGGCCCAAAAACATTAGGCCTCCCAAGAGAGCGCCAACACCAACTTGGGACCTCAATTTTGTTCTGGAAAAACTTATGCTACCACCTTTTGAGCCAGCTTTCTCAGCTGACTTAAAGTTTATATCGTGGAAGACCGCCCTGCTGCTAGCAATTACTTCAGCCAGAAGAGTCTCAGAGCTACAGGCACTAATGGCAGTAGAGCCTTTCCTCATTTTTCATCAAGACAGAGTTTCTCTACGAACTAACCCCTCCTTTATGCCAAAGGTGGTATCCAGTGTGGCTCTAAATCAAACCATCCATTTACCCACCTTCTTTCCAAATCCACAGAACAAAGGAGAAAGACTCCTGCATTCCTTGGACATTCACAGGCAACTACGTTACTACTCGGATAAATCCTATCTCGCCTACATTCTGTACTGATGGGTTCGGAGCCGATCCTCGGCTCCGACTCGGCACGCTATACTATAGAGCGAAGTCTCTAATTGGCTGAGCTATTCTACATCCCAGGATGCACCGCCACTACTTCCCCAGATCTCGTTTGCCGCTTGACAGCATTAGACGTGGTCTCGACTTGGCTGGGCTAAGTACTCTTTACTGACTAATTTCCTGTCAGAATTTTGATAAATATTCAACCAAAAGCTGTTTTAACAGCTACTAAACGTTTTTTGTAGGGTTTGTGTGAGTTTGAGTTTGTATAGATTGTTGTTAGCGTTAGGTTCCCGCTTAATTTAGTAGGGATTCCCTCACGCTCTATTTGGACATTCTTAAGGTCCTTTTTGTTACAAAATTGTTTGTTTAAAAAATTTCTTGTGTCTGGTATTTGTCTACACGTCAAGGTTCCGTTTTAGTTAGAGGGGCCTTGCCCTTGCGCTCTGCTAGAGCTGTGTTACAACTTTTTTCACCTGTGAGTTGTTGGCCTATCCTGTTTAAGTTAGAAGGATTAGGCTTTTCTGTATTCTCAGTTACCTTGATTTTTGTGTGTGTATTTGTAATATGTCGAAGGAACATAGGCCTTCGGGCTTTAAGAAGTGTACCAAGTGTGGGTACAAAATGTCAATCACGGATGATCACTCTCTCTGTGTTTATTGTTTACTCTGTGTTTATTGTTTAGGCCCCAAACACCTTCAAGAGTCGTGCAGTGTATGCCACGCTTTTTCTTCACGTGTCCTCCAAGAGAGGAAAAGCAAATTAATATTGAAAGGGCTTTTATCACCCCTTCTTTTGAAGAGGCTTTATCTTCTTCTCCCTCTCCTTCCAAAAAGAAGAGGTCTTCGGCTCCGACCAGTCCGTCGGAGCCGACAGCAAAGAAATCAAGGCAGGCTTCTCCGTCGGCTCCACGGACTTCGGAGCCGAGGTCGGCACGGTCTGCCTCGATGCTTCCAGCCTCGACTCCTCTGTCTTCGGAGCCGAGTGCTCGAGCATCGAGAGGTGGGTCACCTTCTCCGGCTCCATTGGTTTCGGAGCCGAGAAAGGTCGCTCGCTCAGACTCTTCTACCTTGGCGCCGAAGTCCCTGTCGGCTCCGAGGGAAATTGCTGTACTGGTGGAATCTCCCTCTGCGCCGATATTACTCGAGACTATTCGGAGCCGGTCCCCCAGTCTTTCGGAACCGGCGGAGAAGTCAACTCGGGCCCGATCGGTCTCTTCTCGGTCTTCGAGGATGTCCGATTCGGATATAGACAGGGTGCTGCAAAGGCTGTTCCAGTCTCCAGTTTTCCAAAAATTAGTCTCTGCTCCAGCCCAGTCGGCTTCGGAGCCGATCGTCCACCCTGTGATAATGGTTCCTCCTCCAACAGCCTCGGCGCCGTTGGAGTCGGTGCTAGTAGAGCCAGTGGAGGTTCTCGGGTCGGCTCCGACCCTTACTCCAACCCCGACCTTCGGGTCAGAGTTCGGTACACGGACCTCCTCGGTCGGCCCCGGGGGTGATGTTTCGGGTCCGATGCTTTCGGTCCCAAGCCTCCCTCTCGGTGCGTCGGCTGCGGGAGTGCCGTCTACTGTTGTGGCCTCGGGGGTCGGACCTTCCCAGGACTCGGGGGGGGGGGGGGGGTCCGGCTTTCAGGGCCATGAGGAGTGCTTTGGCCAAATCTTCCTTGGCTACCTCCACCATCTCTCCGGCACCTTCCCTTGGCATGGAGACTAGTTCCTTTGTTGTCCCCCTGTCTCAAGACAGCGGAGCCCTGGGGCCTGAGGTCACCCCCATTGGGGATTGCTCCCTTCCTGGGGGTCCTTCCGAGGCTTCTTCGGAGGAACCTCCCAGGAAGAGACAGTGTAAGAGGAAGCACGTCGACTCGCCTGATGAGTCTCTCACATCAGACACCGACCTCGATGATGCGGAGGGGTCCCCCAAGTCGTCCTCGGATGATGTCTCCTTTGTGGACATCTTAGAAATCCTCAAGCAACGAGGCGACTGGTAGTCCAAACCCCCTTCTGCTGAGGAGTCGGTCTTCCTCAAGGCCTTCGGGGCTCAGCCTTCCGCCTCCTGGGTGTCTCCGCCCTTCGATGAGCTCCTGGATTTGATCTCTCGAAGGGTGTGGGAGCACCCGGATTCTGTGGAACCGGTGCCAGCTCACCCGAATAAATTTCTGTCAGCCCCCCCTGAAAAGGAATTCTTATCCAAAGGTGTGGCCGTAGATGCCCTGGTGGTGGCATCTGCTACCCAGCAAGATGTGGCAGAGGCTTCGACGTCCGTCCATCCTCCTAATAAACAGTCTAGGAGTATGGATCGGTACGGCAAGCGCACCCTTACTTCAGCAGCCTTTACTTTAAGGTCTCTGAATTACCTGACGCACTTCACCAGACTTCAGAGGGATCTGGTCAAGGAGCTTTCAGATACCCTCTCTGGTAACCTACCTGAGCAGTTGGCCCAGACGGTTAGCTCTCAGTTGGCTACCCTGTCATCTATATTGAACTCGTCCATGAGGCTCATTTCATATGCGGCCGAGGGGGCGAGTCGAGCGGCGGGTACAGGTGTTGCTCTACGGAGACAGGCCTGGCACCGCCTGTGTCATTTTGCGGAGGCCTTCGTCTTCCTTTGCCGACGCTCCCTTTGATGGGTCTTCCCTGTTTGGACCCAAGGTAAAGGACACCTTGATCCGCTGTGAACAAGAGGGCACGGTTTTCCACTCCCTTCCGGCCTTATCCCAAGGCTAGAAGAGGGGGGAAAATGTGGTTCCGCAAATCTCAGAAGACTTACCCCTCACAGCAGGATGATCCCCCTTCTAGAGGCAGGGGGGGGGGATTTTTCAGGAAGACGCCGTCCCAGAGGCGGCAGGGGTCCCCGCAACACTGGAGACCGCGAGTCCTTTCGTGGCTCCTCAACCTTCCAGCATCCCTGAAGGATTGCCCGACTGCGCCGCTTCGGAGCCAGTCGGGGGTTGTTTTTCGAGGCACCTAAAGGCCTGGGAGAATATCACCCAGGACCGATGGGTGCTCCAGATCATTGCCGGGGGTTACAACATTCCCTTTTCTCAGCCCCCCCCACCATCCCGGAAAATCCCGGACCCACCACCCAGTCAACGGGATCTCGCAGCCATCGAAATTTCAAAGCTGCTTCAAAAAGGAGTCATCCAACCGATCCCCGAAGACCAGACCGGATTAGGGACTTACTCAAGATTCTTTTTGGTGCCAAAAAAGACCGGGGACATGAGGCCCATCTTGGATCTCAGCAAGCTCAACCGTTCTGTCAAGAAGTCCAAGTTCCGGATGGTCACCCTACAATCCATTCTCCCGCTGCTGGAGAAATGTGTTTGGATGTGCTCTATAGATCTCAAGGACGCCTATTATCACATCCTGATAGATCAGGCGTCCAGGAGACACTTGCACTTCAGCCTGGGAGACAGTCATTACCAGTTCTGTGCACTGCCCTTTGGTCTCACCACAGCCCCCAGGGTGTTCACCAAATGTTTGGCGGTGGTGACTGCTCTCCTGAGGAGTCTAGGATTTCAGGTGTTTCCATACCTAGACGACTGGCTCCTAACTGCCACCTCCAGGTGTCTACTCTTACAAAACCTAGCAGCCACTATTTCTCTAGGCAACTCCCTAGGAATCACCTTCAATTGGGCAAAGTCTGTGTTGCTGCCATTTCAGCGCATACGGTTTATCGGAGTAGAGATAGACTCAAAGCAAATGCGGGTCTTTCTTCCTACAGAGAGGATAGAAACATTACAATCTCAGGTCCGAGCTTTGCTCTTCAAACGCCGAGCCCCAGCAAGGATGGTCCTACAACTGTTGGGTTCCATGTCTGCTACCGTTCTCCTAGTTCCCTTGGCAAGATTGCACATGAGGATTCTCCAGTGGCTCCTGTCAGTCCAGTGGTCGTATCAGGATGTCCCTCTCAGTCACCTCATTATAATCACGGAGACGTGCAAACAGGACCTCCGTTGGTGGCTTCTGTCCTCCAACCTAGATCAGGGGCGACCCTTCGTTCCTCCGCCTCCAGTGGCCACTTTGACTACGGACGCCTCCCAGACAGGGTGGGGGGGGGCATTACCTGGGCAGGTCAGTCCAAGGCAAGTGGCACCCCGACGAGAGTTCCCTACACATCAACATACTGGAAATGAGGGCGGTGCTTCTATCGCTACAAGCACTACACAGTTACCTTCCCCAGGGCATGATTGCCGTTCAGTCCGACAACATGTCAGTAGTCTGGTACCTGAACAAGCAGGGAGGGACCAGGTCCTACCCCCTTTGCAGAGAGGCCATGAAAGTATGGGATTGGGCTATTGCAACCAACCATTTCTTGGTAGCAACACACATTCCGGGGAGATCCAATGTGATAGCCGACAGACTGAGCAGAACTATTCTCTCCCCGCACGAGTGGTCTCTGAACAACAGAGTGGCAACTCGGATCTTCAGAAGATGGGGAACTCTTTGTTGCGACCTCTTTGCAACTCCCCTCAACACGAAATGTCTACAGTTCTTTTCTCTCACCTCAGTTCCGGGGGGGTTTCCCAAGGACGCCCTAGTCCAAGCTTGGCCCAACGGCCTACTGTACGCCTTTCCACCGGTTCCCCTACTTCCCAGGGTGATCCAGAAGGAGATTCACTTGCAGTGCAAGATGATTTTAGTTGCCCCATACTGGCCTCGTCAAGTCTGGCTACCCTTTCTTCGGAAATACACACTGGACGGTCCATGGTTTCTGGACCAGGTTCCAGATCTCTTGATCCACCAGTCGGGACAGCTGCATCAGTCCCTTCACTCATTGAGGTTAACAGCTTGGCTCCTCCACTTCCGACCATAGTCAGGAACCAGGTTTTGGATTCGGAAGTCATAAATATCTTGTCCTCGGCCCACAAGAATTCCACTAAGAAAATGTATAACAGCAAATGGAAGAGATTCGCCATTTGGGCCCAGCTCCGGGGATTGGATTCCATTACTGCCCCGGTGTCAGAAGTTTTAAAATTTTTAGCTTCCTTATTCAATCAAGGGTCTTCGGTCTCTACCATTAAAGTTCAATTAGCAGCTATTTCTAATTTTCATGAAAGTATAGACCCACCTTTGATAAGCAATAAGTTGTGTAAAGCCTTCATGAAAGGTGCTGGGCTGCTACGACCTCCGATTTCTCATCCAGCTCCACCGTGGGATCTTAATTTCGTATTGGGTGCTTTGACCTCTTCCCCCTTCGAACCGGCAGCAACTTGTGACTTGAAATTTCTTTCTTGGAAGACTGTCTTTTTGGTGGCAATTACATCAGCCAGAAGAGTTTCGGAACTTCAAGCCCTGTGTGTCAAACCACCGTACCTGGTTTTTCATAAGGATAGAGTATCCCTCAGGCCTAATCCATCCTTTGTTCCCAAGGTTTGTTCTAGTTTTTGTCTTCAACAGTCATTGGAACACCCAGTTTTCTTCCCCAACTACTCAAGAGCGGAATATATCTTCCATTCATTGGATGTTCACAGGCAATTGCGTTTCTACTTAGATAGGACGCACCAAACACGGAAAACAGATCAGTTGTTTATGTCCTTTTCGGACAATAAATTGGGCAAAGCCGTCACGAAGGTCACTATTGCCAAGTGGATCAGAGACTGTATCAGTCATACTTACTTTCTTTCTAATAGAGAGCTTACAACCACTGTGAAAGCTCATTCTACAAGAGCTATGGCTACTTCGACAGCCTTTCATTCCAAGCTTGCCATTAGTGACATTTGTGCTGCGGCTACCTGGTCTTCTCCTCACACCTTCATTTCTCATTACAAATTGGATGTGGCATCTCGGGGGCGAGCTTCCTTCGGTTCCACAGTTCTCAGGAGTGTTTTCCAGTGAGCCACCCAGGAATCAGGTGCTAGGGACACTGTCCCATCAGTACAGAATGTAGGCAAGATAGGATCACATAACATCTTTTAGTTATGTACTTACCATAACTTTAGATGTTTGGGATCCATCTCGCCTATATTCCTAATAACCCACCCTCCTTCCCCCTGCCTTGGAGATCAGAAGAGACCAGACGGTGCGGTTTAACCGTTTCATCTTGAAACACCTGCCAATGTTATTTCAACTGTCTATGACTGTGTGCATGTGTGCGGACAAACAAGATCTGGGGAAGTAGTGGTGGTGCATCCTGGGATGTAGAATAGCTCAGCCAATTAGAGACTTCGCTCTATAGTATAGCGTGCCGAGGGCTCCGAACCCATCAGTACAGAATGTAGGCGAGATGGATCCCAAACATCTAAAGTTATGGTAAGTACATAACTAAAAGTTTTCAGAAAATCTGACCAGCTTTTTGTATCCTATGCTACAGCATCACAAGGAAAGGCCATCTCAAAACAGACCATTTCCAAATGGATATGACATTGCATACGTTTTTGCTACACCCATCATGGAAAACCAGTTCCTGCTAGCATAAGGCCCCACTCTACCAGGGCAGCAGCTACATCTACAGCCTTCCTCAGGGGGGTGCCAACCAAGGATATTCTGGAATCTGCAACTTGGAGTTCAGTACACACCTTCACCAAACACCATCACTTACCACTTTACTCTAAGACTAGAGCTGGCTTCGCCACTGCAGTTTTGCAGAGCCTTCTAGCCTCCTCTAACCCTGTTTGACTCCACCTCCCATCCTTAGCTTTGGGATTCTACCCAAGTGTGATGACTGCAGCAGGGTAACACGATGAACGTAGTACAGTTTTGTACCTACCATAAATGTAGATGTTCAAGTGTATACCCTGCTGCAGTCCAGGTTACCCTACCTCCATCCCCTCTGACCTAACTAAAACCTTTTAATACCTTAAAATCTGATACAACCTTTGTGGTGTATTTGCTTATAGCTGGAGGGATGTTTTGTTTGTGCTAAACTTTTATTATTGGTACTATCTACTGACCACCTTTTTGGGGGGCACCTGACATCTGGGGGAAAGAAAAACTGAAGAAAATGGTGTCTGATGCCTCTTATATACCCCTGGTGCACTGACGTCCGGGAAGAAGTGACAGTAACCGATGCCGGACCAAGACTTTGGAATTCAGGCCGACTGTGGGACCGCCTGACGACAGGATAACCCAAGTGTGATGACTGCAGCAGGGTATACACTCTAACATCTACATTTATGGTAGGTACAAAACTGTACTTTTTGTCACTTGCAAAGCATATTCATGTGTTTGAAAAGTAATCCCAGCAGTATCCACCAAGCAAATGGTGAAATTCGAACAGCTCACAATAAGGTAGATCCAAAAGAAAGGTCCAAAATTTCAGTAGAAAACTGCTTTATTTAAACGCCACAATCCTGTTCAACGTTTTTCATCAATGTAAGACTTTGTCAGAATACAAACATCTACAACAGTACACTGCCTTGTATAGAACCTACCCTACATAGGCAATCCTCTAATTACTCAATTAACTAATTTAAAAATACCACCCACATTAAAGAAACAGCACAAACTAAAAAGCTTTTTACAAAAAATGTATAATGAAATTAATATATTAATCGTAAATACTGTTTTTCAAAGAATGAAATTTAACTAATCTATTCTAAATTCATAAATTAACTTTTATAAATGTTTATATAGTAACTAAACTTATATAGGTTAAAACACAAGGGTAAAAATACATCCTTATATTTGTTGTACTGAAGTTAATAACTCTTGAGTTAAAATCTAAAGTAATAATTATTATTTAAAAATAATAATAATAATTTAATACACAAATCAAAAACTTTAATACATACACCTTGCATATATATAAAAAACATGACCATCATACGATCTGCAACCCAAAAGAGAAACACATGATGGCATATTTATTTCACACCCTCACAAGGGTATTTTTTAAAACATTTCAATGCAAATTACAACAATAGGCTACCTAAATCTGTTGTGCTTTTAATTTCAAATATGGTACAATGGATATATGGTCGTTCAATCCTGGGAAGCGATTGGATTCTAAAAGAATCTGCCAATATGTCTCCTGATGGCATAATTTTACTTCCCAGGGACCACCCCTAGCACTTTTAGCCACTGAATCCAGAATGAAGAACAGAAAAGTTCCGTCCTCACAATTTATAGTATGCCTGTAAAGGGCATTATTACCATTACACTTCTGTATGTCGTAATAGTGCTCATATATACGCCTTCGGAGTGGTCGTTCGGTCTTCCCAACGTAAAATGATTGGCAGCCCTGACATACTGCCAAATAAACCACCCCAAATGAAAGGCAATTGTAAAATTTTTTTGCAACAATTTTCTTATTTCTGCTCTCCAAATAAATCATTTCTTGATTCAAGATGTATTTACATTGTGAGCACCCCCCACATTTATATGTCCCTTTCCTTTGGTCTCTCATACTCTGTGGTTGAATCTCCTGCTCCAAGATTCTTTTAACATTGAATCCTTTTCTATAAATTGTTTTAACCTTTCTATCTTTAAGGCTACTCAGGTCGGTGATATCCTGAAAAGTTTTAAACTCTTTTTCAATAATGTTGGTTAACCTACCAACATTTGCACTATAATCAGTCACAAATAACAAATGGTCTTTCTCAAGTGTGATGACTGCAGCAGGGTATACACTCGAACATCTACATTTATGGTAGGTACAAAACTGTACTTTTTGTCACTTGCAAAGCATATTCATGTGTTTGTTACCTCCGGGATCTGACAAATATCTGTTGCTTTACTTATAGTCAAGTCACTGTCACAAAGTAAAATCTTTCTCACTGCAGCACTATTAATACCACGCACAAGTCTGTCATTTATTAGCTCATCTTTCATATCACTAAACTGGCACGTTTTAGCTCTGTTTCTCAAGTCAGTTATATAAGCTGCAAATCTTTCCCCTGGTTTCTGATTTCTTTTGTAAAACAAATGCCTCTCTAATGTAATGTTCATCTGTGGCTAGCACATTTCTCTGAACTTGCACTTCAAACACTCTGGGTCTTCCGATTATTCAGCTTGTACAACAATAAGGCAGTCTGCACCTTCATACACTGCTAGTGCATATACAAATGAACGTTGTCTTTCTCTGGCCTCAGATCCTGCTAGATTTAGGAAAATGAATGCCGTGGCACATGCCTGTTTATCTGCATAAGCTGCTTGTATGAGAATATCGTACTGTTCATATATTCTCCAGTTCTCTGCAATATTCAGATCAAATACAAGTGGTTGAGGTTTTCGAAATCCAACTGCCATATTAACACATACCAGTGAAGGGTCTTCAAATATGCATTAATACACACACACACACACACACACACACACACACACACACTTGGCATAAGCACAGTTTGTTCGGTGTTCAATGCTTTTGTGCTCTGTAGTTATACTTTCTCTTTCTAAGCTTATCGGAATTGTGCAAATGAACAACCTTGTAGTACTTTCAAATAACTGGACTTTACGAAATAAACTTCTGTGGCTTCTCGATGCTTTATTGCACTTTGCAAAATAGCGCTTCAGATTTCTCGATGCTTTACTGTGCTTTGCGAAATAGCTTTTTAGATTTCTCTTTGTTTTACTATGCTTTGTGAAATAACTCTCTTGGGCTATCCGTGTTTAACGAAACTTTGCAGAATATCTTTGAAATCTTTGATTGGTAAAGGCAGAAATGCTAAAGTAGTCGCTTGGGACTTTATTGATAAAGGCAGGAAAGCTACAGTCATACACCATCAGTTGTCAAAGTCATCACTTTAAGAAACATTCTAGAACTTTACGATGCAACTGAGCAATTCATGAGCGCTGTAATATTCTTGTAATCTTTTGTAAGAAACACCTTTTATCAATGCAAGGAACGTATCAAGCAAAGTACAGTTTTGTACCTACCATAAATGTAGATGTCCGATAGGTATGCATCTGCAGTCATAACATATGGGTTGTCCTGCCTCAGGCAGCCCTTCGGTCGGCCGGATTCCAAAGTCTGGGTCTGGCCTCGGCTGATGTCGCACTTTCCCCAACGTCAGAGTGTGTGGGGTATAAAAGTGTCAGCCGACGCCATTTTCCTCAGTTTTTCTTGCCCCAGATGCCAGGTGCCCTCTAGGAAGGCTAAATTTGGATAAAGGCTGAAAAGTTCCAAACATTTGCAAATTATATACATATATAAACAAACAAACAAATACACCATAATAGATTCCCCCAGCTAGCTGAAAGAGGGGTAAGCACCCTAGGAATACCACAGAGGGGAAGGAGGGTGGGTAATCCTGACTGCAGATGCATACCTATCGGACATCTACATTTATGGTAGGTACAAAACTGTACTATGTCCTTCAAGGATGCATCTGCAGTCATAACATATGGGTAGAATACCATAGCCAATCTGGGGAGGAGGTACTAAGAGAATTATGGTGTAGTTAAGATCCCCTGCAGTACTGCAGTTGCAAACCCTGCTCGGGATCTGGAGTATAAAGGTAGATTGTAATGCTTGGCAAATGTATGCACGGAGCTCCAAGTAGCAGCTTCTAAAATGTCCTTTGTAGCCACCCCTCGTAGGAAAGCTGTAGTGGTGGCTGTGGCCCTTGTGGAGTGAGGCCTGATATTTTCAGGAACTGTCTTTCCATGAAAGGAGTAGCAAAAACGAATGCAATTTCCTATCCATTTTGAAATTGTCTGTTTGGAAATTGCTCTTCCTTGCACCCCAGTTGCATATGCTACAAAAAGTTGGTCAGTTTTTCTGTTAGTTTTAGTTCTGTCCAAATAGTAGCGTAGTTGACTGTGTATATCCAAGGTGTGCAAAAGTTTTACCCCTTTATCCTGTGGGTTAGGGAAGAACGTAGGCAAGTGAATAGCTTGGTTCAAGGATACCCTAGATACCACCTTTGGCATGAAAGTAGGATTGGTTCTCAGTGACACTCTATCCTGGTGAAAAATAAGAAAAGGCTGCACTGCCATTAATGCCTGTAACTCAGATACTCTTCTTGCTGAAGTGATTGCCAGAAGGAATGCAGTTTTCCAAGATAAAAACTGGAGGTCTGCTGATGCTGCTGGTTCAAAAGGAGGTAGTGTCAGTTTTTCCAGCACAAAATTGAGATCCCATGCAGGTAGGGGGGGTCTTCTTGGAGGTTTAACATTTTTGATCCCTCCCAAAAATTGTCTGAGAAGAGGGTGTGGGAAGATAGGTGGATCCATACTGTATTCTGCTGAAATTGCTGAAGCATGAATCTTAATGGATGAATAAGACAGGCCATTGTGGAACAATTCTGCTAAGTATTCTAGGATGTGTGCTAGGTTTGCCACTGTGACATATGTGCCCTTTGATGCGCTCCAAATGAGAAATCTCTTCCATTTAGCTGAGTATGTCTTTCTTGTGGAAGGTCTGCGAGCCTCCAGGATAATGTCCTTCACCCTTTGAGATAAAACGGTTTGGTTGGACTTTAAGGAATCTTCCAGGCAGTTAGCTGCAATGTTTTCAAGTTGGGATGCAGGGTCTTGAAATTGTTCTGCGTTAGAAGAAGAGGCCATGAGTTTGCCTGAGACATGCTTCTCAATAGCGGGTACCAATGTATCCTTTGTAATGCAATGCCAGTTTTTCGAGAATAAAGCCAGCTTTCCACCCAAGGGTGCTTCCAGTTGATCCCTGGTAGGCGGAATCAGAGTCAAGTCATTGGGTCTGTCCTGTAGTAGTGGTAGTAGTTGTAGCTGTTGCACTACTCCTCTGGTTGGCAGGCTGCCACTGACAGCCTCGGTAGGGGCCCTTGGATTGACCTCTGCCTCTAGGGCGCCTGTTTCTGCCTCTCTGTGCTCTGGAGGAGTCTGGAAAGGACCAATTCTTTGTAGGCCAGTTTCTGCTGAACCTCGGAGGTTGAACTTGCAGGAAATCTTTAACTGTTTGCACAGATTTTGCTTTTTCTTCAACCTTCTTTAGAATCTCCTGTGCAGGGGAGCCAAATAAATGTTGTTTCTCCATTGGAGCATCGAGGAGTTTAGCCTTGACATGGTCTGGCAAAGATTGCTCCTTCAGCCAGGCATGCCTACGAATTACTGCCCCAGTCATAGCTGATCTAAATGAAGCCTCCAGTGCATCATAGCCACAATTTAAGAAATGATTACTGACCTGTTGTGAGTTGTGTACCAAATCCTGAAGGGATTTACGGTCTAAGGGTTCAGGTGAAGAAAGTTTCTTATTTAGCTGATCTAACAAAAATTCTTGGTACTGTATCATATGGAATTGACAGTTTAATGCCCTGGCAGAAAGAGCAACAGATGTATAAACGTTTTTTCCCCATCTCTCTAATGCTCTAGACTCTCTTTCAGAGGGTAGGGGATTTTTGGCAGTAGCGGCTGCAACCCCTTTAGGGCCCTGAGAAATAGATTCTGGGTCTGCAGCATGGGCTTTATACAGGTGGAAGTGAGAATCCGGGACCCTGTAATATCTGTCAGGTTTGGCGGGGGCCGGAGGAAGTGAATCAGGTGCAGTACTGACATCATTGTACACATCATCAATTACAGTTAGAACCGGAGGTATAGCTAAGGGCCTATGCTGGGGCAAATGCAAAAAGGTCCTTAATCTTTTTCTAGAATCAGAGAAATCCTGACCCTGCCATTGAAAGTGTTCTCTCATGGAGTGTAAAGTCTCCCCAAAGGAAAATTCTTCAGGGGGGGAGGCCGAAGGGATAGATTCTTCTGCATCTGAATCCTCATAAGGCGAGTAGGCCCCTTCCTGATGGTCTGACATATCAGATCCATCCGTGGAGTAATCTGAGGAGTGAGGTTCAGAGGGGTCAGTCCTGGGCCTTTTGTCTGGAGGAGGTTGGGAGGCCCTGTCTGGGTGAGGTTGGGAACCCCTAATTAAGGAGATAAGGTCCTCAGCAAGACTGAGGATCTGAAAACTAGAGGAAGGCCTCTGGGATGTAGATTTGGCAGGCAAAGCTTTTGAAAGTTTGGCAGCTTTAGCCCTGGAGAAGGCCTTAATAGACATAGAAGCTGGGGGCCTAGCTGCCCCACGTGCAGGGGTAGAAATGTCCAAAGGTATGGTGTCGGACAAATCCTGAACACTAGCTTCGGTAGGGAGTTCTGAAGCCGACTCAGCCGGGGCCTCTCTGGCCTCGGTGGTCGGAGGTATGGTTTCGGTAGTAGGAATAGCCGTGGACTCTGTTTCAGCCGAAACCGAGACACTCGCGGTAGGCCTAGCCGTGGTTTCAGCCGAAACCACGGGCCGCGAGTGTCAGTCCTTTTCCTTGCGTTTTTTGACCATATGCGAAGTCGGAGTCTCCGGCATTTTATAAGCAAAAGCGATTCCAAAAAAACTCCTCTGCAAACTCCGACCGACGTCTAAGAGTCCGTCGGTTGAAGGAGGCAGAGGCTAAACAAGCTGATACGTCGTGGTCTGGGCCTAAGCAAGGAAGGCAGTAAGAATGGAAATCCTTATGAGGTATTTGTTTCCCACAAGTTAAACAATTATTTACTTTGACATTGGCTGAGGCAAGAAAGAGTCCCCAACGGGTGCCAGCTTTTTCAAAGTCTTCGGTAGCTGAAATCTCTGGATCTGACCGACCGGCACTTGCAAACAGCTTCTGCTTCGGGCACCACCTGGCAAGAAAGACTGGGGAAAATGGCGTCGGCTGATGCTTTTATACCCCAGACACTCTGACATCGGGGAAAGTGCGACATCAGCCAAGGCCAGACCCAGACTTTGGAATCCGGCCGACCGAAGGGCTGCCTGAGGCAGGACAACCCATATGTTATGACTGCAGATGCATCCTTGAAGGACATCTATACAATGCGAATAATTTGAAATTCTGTTGCCCACATTCAGTAACTTTTGAAGTATTTGCTCTTTGCAAATGACTACATGCAATACACTGAAATGTCCCCAAAATGGTGGTACCTTGCTAGGCAGCCCTTTACAGTACAAGAAGCACTCTGTAATGGCGACACTGTGCAAATAGACACACCCAGCACAAGAACTTGTCTTCAAATAACCATTCTTTCACTGGATTGCATGAAATAGTTGTACATGCACAGTAATAAGCACACACTGTAAGCACTTTTACACACTGAGCTACTTTGAATAACTTTAATTATGCTCCTGATAATAAATGAAGTCGTAGTTATGACCAAACACAAGCAGTCGCCTTGCTTTATTTTTGCTTACTGTGCCCTTTTCTTATTGTATTCCTTTTTGCACGTTTACGCCCTTTTTATGCCCAACGTACTTTTCTTGTGCTTGTTTTACTCTAAACATGCCCAGTTCTGCCTTAAACACACTTTTTCTGCCTCAAACATGCTCGTTTTGTACTTTAGTCAGTCGTCTTGTCAAATACTTTTATCTTAAACATTTTCTTTAAACTTTTTTGTACTTTCTGCTTGTCTGATAATGCAGTTTGTGCCCTTGTAATGCCCTTTCTTGCCTCTTTTCGCATCAAGTAAATAATGTGTATTATTCTTCATTACATTTAATTCTTTCTGGTTGTGTTTGTACTGTTTTCTTTCTGTTTTACCTTTGCTGTCTTTACATCTAATGACTTCAGATGTTTTCTTTTCCATCCCATTTCTGGCACCATGTTACTTTCACTTTCCTTTTGGTACACGAATAAACAAGTCTTCATGGGTTCTGTTTAAGCAGTTTTATTCTATACAAACACATCACTATAGAGGCTTATTGACTTTGACTTAAGTAACTTGTATCCAAACTACTGCGATCATACATGCTCACACTCTGACTGCTTCTACAAAATGGCACTAGGGATTGCACTTGTCATGAATTTTATGTGCATGCACAACTTCCCATGCTTCTTAAAGACGTAACACATTACACTCTGTACACTTTACTAACAAGTAGGGAGAGTGGGGGCTCACACTATTATTAAAAGGATACTTTATACTTAGATATCCAGTCCTTCAACTGTTAGACTCTTGAGTGAAACCTCTCACCCAGTTCTTCAACCATTAGAGACTCAAGTTGCAAAAGTCAGAAGATCCCAAATAGGCAAACCAGGCAAAACGCACCCCCCCCCCCAAAAAAAGGTCAACTCCAGTCAGCATAAAGAAATTTAGGTGCCTTTCTAGACAAGCATTTACATTTGAAACTTTCTAGAACCCTAGTAATTCAGCTGTCCTTCAAGGTGAAGCCAGACTCGCTCTCAATGCAGGGTAACTCCAGTTCTTGATGGCTAGGAATCATCACATCTGCCTTGGGCAGTCTACATTCTCATCCGTACCCAGGGGCCCAATATTAAAACAAAAAAAATGTACAAGAATAAATGGATGCATTTTTTCTGTTTGGGCTACTTAAAATGAGTTTGACCCTTTTATGCCCCTAGTGTCTGCAGTCTTTCATTTCCCAGATTTCAATTCATGCTTGTTACTCTTGTATAAAAATCCACTGTGTGCTCATATCCAGCTTCTGTTAAGGCACAGCAGTGCATTTCTGGCTCCTTAGAAGTTTGCAAAACATTTCCAGAGAAGTGTCTCATTTCACCATCTGCCACAGATCCCATTATCCTATAGGATTTTTTATTTCATGGTAGAACAAGTTAACCCTTTCTCATTTTAAACCTGCTACTGAAGTATTATTGAAGTTCATGTCTTGGAAGATATTCTTTGTAGTAGCAATTACTTCTGCTGGGAGGATTTCTGAGATTCAGACATTTTATATACAACTTCACTAACTGATCGTCCTTCAAGACAGTGTGTCATTCTGAACCAATCTTGCCAAAGTTAGCCACTGTGAATAACCTAAATCCATTTGTTTTATTACCACAGTTATTGAAGCATAGATTAATATCTCTTGCACTGCATGGATTTCTACTTACCACGCAGATTTTATGCAGTCAGAAGCAAATCTGTTAAAGATACTCCACTTGTCTGTTTTATTACCTAATTACAAACTGAGTTCCAAGGTTACTTTGGCCAAATGGTTTACTGATTTATCAAATTCTGTTGCAAAATATGTAGCAAGATATTGATAGAGCTTCCCACAGAGCACACACAAATAGATCACTAGCAAACTCTTGGGCATTTTACAGAAGTGAGTCCTTATATGTTTCAGCAGGAGATGCATAGGCTTCATTGAATACTCCTGCAACACATTATAAGCTGGATGTATTCTCCAGGTCTAGGTCTTCCTTTGGAGTATACCTTTCAACCTCTTAGGACACAAAAATCTGGACAAAGCAAAAAATAATTGGGACTTCCAAGATGGCTGCACATTGAGTAACAGCTTAACTTTAGCTCTCTGTGTGAAAATAGAAACTGAGCAGAAAAGGCTAGTGGACTTTATGTTTATTGGTAAATTTCAGTAACTGGCTAGTAAGTGTACTACGTGGATGCCAGGAAAATGGAAATACAGAACACATGGAAAAAATTGGTTACAAAATGTGAGGAAGAAACACTGACCGAGGAAAGTTCTGCAGTTCAACAAAAAGCAATGCAATCTCCAGACATGACTTCCAGTAACCTACAGGAGGAAGATACGAGACAAATGCACACATGCCTGGTCAATATAAACAAACACTGATGGGAGTATATTAACAAAGAATGAAAATCACTTGGCACCACAGGACCCGGAAGCACGTAAACAAAGGCTTTCAAAATCAGCAGATGAAGAAATCAAACAGCTGCTAGGTCTCCAAAAAGATCCTTTAATGTAATCAGGCAAAGTAAAAATCCACAATATCATCCAAGCGCTTTCACTCGACCACATGCGAGCTTTCTCAAGGCAAACAACAGTGCTGGAAGTTCATTCACATTAAATACTTCCAGAATCATCACATGACTTCCTGTGAACCTTTCCCAACAGGAAAATCACCATATAAGGAAATTCTAAAATACATTCTTATCATTAAAAATAATTAATTTTCTAAAAATCATTTTCTAAAAATATCTTGACGACTGAATAGCATAATGAACTTGAAATTGAATACAAACTATTAAAATATGTCATAAAACAATTCTGTAAAATATTTTTATAGTTTTATAATACAAATTAGTGCAGTAACCCCTTTTAACCATCGGGGGTGAAATCAAAACTCCAATTTAAAACCTAGAGTTACTAACTGGCATTGTAAAACATTTCTTATCTGAGTTGCCAATGTATAACATTCCATATATCATATTATAAAATCTTATGGATTCAAAAGTGAATAAAACAATAGATGTAATGTTCTGCTAAACTGTGTTATAGACGAGCTTGTCTCAATTTCAATACACTAGTGATGTTGAGGGTGTCATTCAGACCTGGGTATCTAGTAGCGTCTAAGCGGAGCTGCCAAAATAGCTCACGGTATTCTAATTTTGACTCCCAACCACCCCCTATTTTATCCGGTTGTACCTGTTCCAACACCATAAACTTTATGTCCATGTCCTTACAAGTCAAGGAGTGTTTATAAAAGGCATTACTTTCCTTCCTTACATTGATGTCATTGAAGTGTTCGTAAACCCTTCTCCTAAACACCCTTTCGGTTTTCCCAATGTAAAAAGCATGGCACGTAACACAGGAACCAAGATAGACCACACCCTTGGATCCACAGTTAAAATGTTTGTTGGAACGGAACTTAAATCTTCTAGAGGGAAAGTAGTAGGACCCCGACTTTAGCATAGCGTGACATTGCTTGCACATCCCACAGGGATAAGTGCCTAATTTTTCTATTGTGATTCTGTGGATCCTCTAACCTAATATCTAAAAGTTCTTTCAAATTCCTGCCCCTTTTCCTAACAAAAGAGGGGCAACTGGGCATAGAATTCTTAAGATCTTCCTGAAGTCTGAGAATAGGCCAATATTTCTTGATAATCTTCTCGATTTGATCTGAGTTGTTGGAGAAAGTGTGTATAAAACTATTTTTTCCTTGTAAAATGTGTTTTGAAGGGTTTGGGGACATCTCATTAACCCCCACCCCCAATAAAGGAGGATATTTATTTGCCCTCTTCTCAGAAATTTCTACAACTAGTGCTTCTACCAGGGTTTCCGGATATTGTTTGTCCATAAAGAATCCCTTTAAAATGGAAACTTCCTCATTGAAAAGTTCGTCCATGCTGGACATTCGTGAAGCCCTAATTAGTTGACCCTTCACTATCGCCTTCTTTTGATAGAAGGGATGTCCACTGTGGTAATTCAGGAATGCATTTGAAAAAGTGCCTTTCCTGTAAATCTTAGACTGAAAACAACTATTTGAATAATCCTTCACTAGTGAAATGTCTAATCGAGTTGGTGTTTACTGATGTTATAAGTAAAACTAAAAAATGTGGTCGTCCTGTTGATGTAATCTATGAATTCCATTAAACTTCGTTTGTTTCCCATCCACATAAAGGAGATATTGTCCAGAAATCTTCTATAGTATAAGATGTCCTGATACCATGTACTGGTAAAAATATATTTCTTTTCCCATTGGTATAATGCCAAATTTGCGTACATGGGAGGCACAAGAGGCACCCATTGCCACACCTTTTTTCTGACGATAAAATTCCCCCATAAAGTGAATGAAGTTATTTTCTAGAACTAATTCCATAAATTCCAGAATTAAATTAGTAAACTTGGCCCCCAGTTGGACTTCATTAGATAAGTAAGTTGCTAACCACTCCAGGCCTGTGTTGTGTGGAATACTAGGAAATAAGTCAACCACATCCACAGTGACCATAAACATTTCAGGTAAAAATAAACTCTGATCCACTCCTTTGAGGTAGTCCCATGAATCCTTACATATGTGTTTAATTTTCTCTGCATGTTGTTTTAAGGAGAAATCGATAAATTTGGCTAAGGGTTCTGTGACACTTCCACCCCTTGAAACTGTAGGTCTAAATTTCAGGGGGTTCAAATTCTTATGTGTCTTTGGAATTCCAAAAATCTGGGCAACCTTGGGTTTTTTTTACTAATAAATAGATGTGATAGTGTTCAATCTCGCCGTTTGTTCTTACACATGGGTTCGGAGCCGATCCTCGGCTCCGTGTCGGCCGCTTGCAAGCTCTGCATCGAGAAGAAGCTCGAGACAATCTAATACCCACAATCCCCCTCTGCCTTTACCTCAGATCTAGTTTGCCGCTGCTGCGTTCGCATCGCTGGGAGCTAGCTCGAGCATCTTAAGTTAAGATATAACTTATTTTTGTTATATTTTATTGGATAATTTGTTCTCATAGACAACAGAAAGGATTAGTTGATATACTGAGTGTATGTGTGTTTGAGTAGGTTGAATTCTCGGTACCGTTAAGTTTATTAATTGGTTAGAGTTTTTCGGAGCCTACCAACCCTACTTAAATTTGACACCGGACTTGACATTTAAATCGGATTTGACTTTTTTTCACCGGATTTGACTTGTACTGGACTTGACTCTTATCTTACTTGTAAAATGTCTGATAAAGTGAAATCAGGTTTTAAGCGTTGTCAGTGTGGCCAAAAAATGTCAGTGACTGACAACCATAGTTCCTGCGTCTACTGCCTTGGCCCTCTCCACTTACAAGAGGACTGTTCAATCTGTCACTCTTTTAGTGGGAGGTCATGACAGATAGGCGAGGAAACTCATGGACAGAGGATTATTAAAACCTTCTTTTCAGGAGGCTCTGGATGCTTCTGACCAGGCATCGAAATCCTCGAAGGAATCGAAGACGTCGGAGCCCAAGTCATCGGCTCCGAGCTCTTGAGTAAAGTTAGATCACCGGTTCCACAGACTTGGGGCGAGTGTTCAACTGGTGTCGGTTCCTGAGCCTCGAGTCTTGGAACCGGTGATGGAGCTCCCTCCTTGACTTTATTGAGGTCGGCTCCGTCTTGGTTCCTTCGACCGTTCTTCTTCCAAACTCTCCGATGTCGATGTGGATCGTGTGGTGCAGAAGTTATTGGAGCATTCGGCCCTGTCCAAACTTATTTCAGTTTCCACCCAGTTGGTGTCGAAACTTGAAGGCCTCCCAGTGTCTCCATCCATTCCTTCTCCGAGACCTGTCCAGTCTTTGGAGCCGGAAGAGGTTGATCTTCTGATTGTGGAGCCCTCGGGTCCAGAACCGTCCTTTTCTCGGTCTGTTCCTCTCACCTCGACTCCGTCGGACCCGATACCGGAGTCTCGGAGCCGACGATCTGTCCTTGGTTCCGGGGCCGAGAGTCGAACCGACGTTTCGGTTCCGACTCTTCCCCTCGGGGCCTCGGCGCGGATCGATTCGGCTCCGTCCTCGGGGTCTATGCCTTCGGTGCCTGTTTCGGGGATTCTTCCCATTTCTTCGGAACTGGGAGATTCTTCGATTCGGGACCCGGGGGCGTTCGACCTAATGAGGAAGGTGTTGTCTACCCAGACAACCACATCAGTGGAAGCAACCTCTCCTCCCCTTAAAGGGCCGTTATCCTCCTCTGCACCCACGGCCACATCCAAGCGTCGAGCACCAGTGTCCCAGCCACCCCTGGAGGGTGCCCCCTCTTCCTCGGAGGCTTCTTCGGATGCTCCCCACGAAGAAGTCCCTAGGAAAAGATTGTGTAAGAGGAGACACTTGGATTCTCCACAAGAATCCTTGACATCCGATACTGACTTAGATGAGTCAGAAGGGTCCCCTAAGTCACCTTCAGAAGATGTCTCTTTTTCGGACATATTGGAGATCCTGAAACAGAGAGGTGACTGGCAGTCCCTCCCCCTTCTGAGGATGAGTCAGTTTTGCTGAAGGCATTCGGTGCTCGCCCTTCTTCCTCCTGGGTCACTCCGCCCTTAGACGAATTAATGGAACTTATTGCTCGAAGGCGTGGAGGCTCCTAACACAGTGGAACCAGTCCCAAGGAAACCCAATAAATATATCACTGCACCTCAGGACAAGACCTACTTAACAAAAGGAGTTCCAGTGGGCTATGGTGGTGGCAGCGGCCACGAAAAGGAGATGTTGGAATCTTCCTCATCTGTCCATCCCCTAATAAAGATTCTAGGACTATGGACAGGTGCGGAAGCGCATTTTTAGTTCAGCGGCTTTTTCCATGCGATCCCTGAACTATTTGACCCATTTTACACGACTACAGAGGGATCTAGTCAAAGAGTTGGGAGATACCCTCCAGGGTACTACAGATGCTGCTGTCTCAGAGAAAGTGACAGCGCAACTTAATACCCTTACATCCATTGTGAACTCGTCCATAAGGCTGATTTCTTACGCAGCTGAAGGTTCGAGTAGGGCAGCAGCTTCAGCGATTGTTCTTCGCAGACAATCCTGGATGCGCTTATGTTCATTTGCGGAAGCCTTCAAGTCTTCCTTTACTAACGCCCCATTTGACGGTGCCACTCTCTTTGGCCCCAAAGTAAAGGAGACCCTTACCCGGTGTGAACAGGAGGGAAAGACTCTGTCTGCTGTCGGAGTCCGTTTTTCCACCCCAACCAGACCGTACCCCAAAGGGCAACGTGGTGGGAAAATGTGGTTTCGAAAACCCCAAGGATCTTTCCCAGGCACACAGGGTGATGCCCCTTCTAGAGGCAGAGGAGGGGGCAGAGGTGGAAGACGCCGCCCTGGCGGCAGAGGGGGTCTGCAGCATCAAGGTGACAGGGATACACTCCCTGGTAAACCTTTCCAGCACTCCTGAGAGGAGGCCCGACTGTCCTGCTCTGGAGGCAGTCGGGGGTCGCTTAGCTTTATACCCTCAGGCCTGGCAAAATATAACTACAGACAAGTGGGTAAAAAGCGTGGTTACCAGAGGTTACAACATACCCTTTCTATCCCATCCCATTCCAAAGAAAAGACTCCCAGATGTACCGCCCCATCTGCAAGAGCCAGCAGCTATAGAAATTTCAAAGCTGTTAGAAAAAAGAGTCATCCAACCAGTCCCAGCGGACCAGCAAGGATTCGGGACTTACTCAAGGTTCTTTTTAGTTCCAAAGAAAACAGGGGACTGGAGGCCCATCCTGGACCTAAGCGACCTCAATACCTTCGTCAAGAAAGAAAAGTTCCGAATGGTCACGCTTCAATCGATCCTTCCATTCTTACAGAAGGGCGACTGGATGTGCTCAATAGATCTGGAGGATGCATACTACCACATCAAAATGGCCAGGGCATCCAGAGATCATTTGCGCTTCCGGCTGGGGGCCAGTCACTTTCAATTTCGAGCCCTGCCCTTTGGTCTGACCTCAGCCCCCAGGGTCTTCACCAAATGCATGGCAGTGGTAGCGTCTCACTTGAGACGCCAAGGATTCCAGGTGTTTCCGTATCTGGACGACTGGCTCCTTTCTGCCACCACCCAGCGTCAACTATTACAGGCCAGAGACTATACTCTTCAACTGTGTGTTCACCTAGGAATTTCCGTAAACTTCGGAAAATCCTTACTTCAGCCATCACAGAATATCTTGTTCATAGGAGCGGAATTAAACACACGTCAGTTAATTCTAAGACTTCCTCCAGAAAGGATACTATCACTTCAGACTCACATATGTCTTCTTCTCTTGTCCAGGAAATCTCCAGCAAAACTGGTACTGAAGGATTTGGGACTCATGTCAGCTTCTCTTATTGCAATACCCTTGGGAAGGCTGCACATGAGAGTCCTACAATGGCTACTGTTTGCACAATGGTCGTTCCAACTACCACCTCTAACACAAGATTCTTATAACGAACACATGCAAAACACACCTAAACTGGTGGCTACAAACGTGCAACCTTTCCAAGGGGAGACCATTTGTGCTACCCACGCCTACAGTTACGGTGACCACGGACACTTCCCTGATAGGGTGGGGGGGCATCTTTCAGGGACAGACAGTCCAAGGCGAATGGACCAATTTGGAGTACAATCTGCACATCAATGTTCTAGAGTTGAGGGCAGTGTTTCTAGCATTGCAACACTTTGCTCCCCTTCTTCCTCTGGGAACTATTGCAGTTCAGACGGACAACATGTCTGTAGTCTGGTACATAAACAAGCAAGGGGGAACTAAGTCCTATCAGCTATGCAGAGAGGCCATGAGAATCTGGCAATGGGCGGAGTCCACGGGTCGCTTTCTAATAGCAACGCACATCCCGGGGTCATCCAACGTCATAGCCGACAGGCTGAGCAGAGCAATTCTGTTACCGCACGAGTGGTCCCTGAAACAGTCAGTGGCGAAAAGGATTTTTCTCACGTGGGGCCAGCCTTCCTGCGATCTGTTTGCGTCTCCAATGAACGCCAAATGCAGGAGCTACTTTGCCCTATTACCCCCTCCAGGGGAAGTCCCCAGGGACGCACTGATTCACGATTGCCCCCCGGGACTCCTGTACGCATTTCCTCCATTTCCCCTGATATCAAAGTTTCTCCAGAAACCTACACAGGACAATAATCCTCATTGCCCCATTCTGGCCTCGTCAAATTTGGTTTCCCTTCCTGAAGACACACTGCATTCGGGGACCCTGGATTCTGGACCCAGAGCCAGATCTATTGACTCACTCGTCAGGGGCTCCCCATCCCGCGCTCTTGTCCCTCCATCTAGCAGCTTGGTTGCTCCAATTCCCAACTTAGCCAGGTCTGATCTTCTTTCGCCGGCAGTTCAGAATATATTGGTGGCTTCTCATAAAGCTTCCACTACTAAAACATATTCTAGTAAATGGAAGCGATTTGTATTCTGGGCGAATACACAGCAAGTGGATCCTTTTATAGCTCCTTTGAATAAAATATTAGAGTTTTTAACGGACTTGTTCCATCAGGGTGCTTCTCCTGCCACACTAAGGGTTCAATTGGCTGCCATTTCAAATTTCCATGTGGAAGAATGTGGGGCTCCTGTTATGGCCCACAGACTTTGTAAAGCCTTTTTAAAAGGGGTTTTTCATATTAGACCACCAGTTAGATCTCCTCGTCACCTTGGAGTCTAAACTTGTTGTTATCTAAATTAATGTTGCCCCCCTTTGAACCAGCCTCCTCTTGCCCATTAAAATTTTTGTCCTGGAAGACTCTCTTTTTGGTAGCCATTACATCCGCTAGGCGAGTATCTGAACTTCAAGCTCTCTCCATCAAGCACCCTTATTTGATCTTTCACTCTGACAGAGTTTCTCTTGAACTAATTCATCCTTCCTCCCTAAAGTTTGTTCTATTAACAATATTAATCAGTCCATTGAATTACCCACCTTCTTCAAGAATCACTCCAACAAAATGGAGTATATGTTGCACAAATTAGATGTTCACAGACAACTAAGATTTTACTTGGATAGAACAAAAGATCACAGAAAAACTGATCAACTTTTTGTGGCCTTTGCTGATAACAGGAAAGGATTAGCGGTTACCAAAAGAACTCTTTCTAAGTGGTTAACGGATTGTATAATCTATGTCTATGATTCTTCAAATCAAACTCTTTTACACAAACCCAAAGGACATTCCACAAGGTCAGTGTCTACATCTCTGGCTCATGCAGCCCGCCTACCACTAGACGCTATTTGTGCGGCTGCTACTTGGTCTAAGCCACATACATTCATTTCTCATTATAAGGTAGACAAGGTTTCTAGGGACAGGGCAACCTTTGGTTCCACTGTGCTCAAGAACGTCCTTCCGTGAGTTCCTCAGGAACAAGGAGCTAGGGACGCTACCCATGTGTAAGAACAAACGGCGAGATTGAACACTATCACATATAGAAGTTATGTGCTTACCATAACGTTCCATGTGGAGTGTTCATCTCGCCTTTGTTCTTACATTCCCACCCTCCCGCCCTTAAGAAGAACGTTCATTTTTGGTGCCTGGCCTGGGGCATTCTGCTTCTGCTTTGCAGATGTTGTGTACATAGTTAACATGTGTATATATGTGTATGTGTCTATATATATATTTATATATAGACTCTTAGTTCTGTGCATATGTGAGGTAAGCATGAGTGTGCTCTCTCTAGAGACTGGTTTGCTTGCAAACTAGATCTGAGGTAAAGGCAGAGGGGGATTGTGGGTATTAGATTGTCTCGAGCTTCTTCTCGATGCAGAGCTTGCAAGCGGCCGACACGGAGCCGAGGATCGGCTCCGAACCCATGTGTAAGAACAAAGGCGAGATGAACACTCCACATGGAACGTTATGGTAAGCACATAACTTCTATTTATATAACTTTTCATTAATGGCATTTTGCATTAAATGGTCATATAGTGAATAATTTATTTTAGCTTGAGCTATATTGATCTCATTTCTTGAGACAAGTTCATATTGTTCAGTATCCTGTAACACAGTGTGCAAGGCAGCCTCATAGTCCCAGGTGTACATCAAGACAGCACCTCCCCCCTTGTCCGGTTTCATAACCCTACACCCCTCCATTTTGAGCTTTTTAATTAAAGTCAACTCATCCTCAGTAATATTGTCAGTTGTTTTAAAATAATCTTTCTCCTTAAGTTTCCTAATGTCAGTCTTAACCAACTCCTCAAAAATTTTAATGGTGGGGTGGACAGGCGGGTTGAAGGTACTTTTTCTTGTAAGAGTCTTTTCAAAGTTTCGTTCATCTTTAAACAATAAGTTAAAATTGATCTGCCTCATAAAAAGCTTTAAATCAATCAAGGTTGTAACCATGGGGGAAGGCCTAAGGGGAACATAATGAAAACCCTTGGAAAGTAAACTAAAAAAATTGTCTGTTATTGAAAAGGGGCAGGAATTTGAAAGAACTTTTAGATATTAGGTTAGACGATCCACAGAATCACAATAGAAAGAAATTAGGCACTTATCCCTGTGGGATGTGCAAGCAATGTCACGCTATGCTAAATTCGGGGTCCTACTACCTTCCCTCTAGAAGATTTAAGTTCCGTTCCAACAAACATTTTAACTGTGGATCCAAGGGTGTGGTCTATCTTGGTTCCTGTGTTACGTGCCATGCTTTTTACATTGGGAAAACCGAAAGGGTGTTTAGGAGAAGGGTTTACGAACACTTCAATGACATCAATGTAAGGAAGGAAAATAATGCCTTTTATAAACACTCCTTGACGTGTAAGGACATGGACATAAAGTTTATGGTGTTGGAACAGGTACAACCGGATATAAGAGGGGGTAGTTGGGAGTCAGAATTAGAATACCGCTATTTTGGCAGCTCCGGTTAGACGCTACTAGATACCCAGGTCTGAATGACACCCTCAACATCACTAGTGTTTTGAAATTGAGACAAGCTCGTCTATAACACAGTTTAGCAGAAAATGACATCTATTGTTTTATTCACTTTTGAATCCATAAGATTTTATAATATGATATATGGAATGTTATACATTGGCAACTCAGATAAGAAATGTTTTACAATGCCAGTTAGTAACTCTAGGTTTTAAATTGGAGTTTTGATTTCACCCCCGATGGTTAAAAGGGGTTACTGCACTTATTTGTATTATAAAACTTTAAAAATATTTTACAGAATTGTTTTATGACATATTTTAATAGTTTGTATTCAATTTCAAGTTCATTATGCTATTCAGTCAAGATATTTTTAGAAAATGAATTATTTTTAGAAAATGAATTATTTTTAATGATAAGAATGTATTTTAGAATTTCCTTATATGGTGATTTTCCTGTTGGGAAAGGTTCACAGGAAGTCATGTGATGATTCTGGAAGTATTTAATGTGAATGAACTTCCAGCAATGTTGTTTGCCTTGAGAAAGCTTGCATGTGGTTGAGTGAAAGCGCTTGGATGATATTGTGGATTTTTACTTTGCCTGGTTACATTAAAGGATCTTTTTGGAGACCTAGCAGCTGTTTGATTTCTTCATCTGCTGATTTTGAAAGCCTTTGTTTACGTGCTTCCGGGTCCTGTGGTGCCAAGTGATTTTCATTCTTGGTTTGATTTTGCTTTTAGTTTTAGTATATTAACAAAGACAATAAAAGGCTAGAAAAAAAATGGAAAAAGCTTTAAACAGATATTTTGATGAAGTGATAAATGTGCAAAAATCAGAGGTTGAAATGAAAGAAAAGGCTGGCTGAATGAGACTGCTCTGGAAGAGATATTTAAAAAAATAGAATTAGAGGACGGAGCATGTAGTGAAAACTAGAGATTTTCAGCTATACCAGAGAAGCTTAAAGGAACAGACATTAATTTTATGAAAGCACAAATAAGCAACTGGACTGGTATTCCACAGCAGGAGTTGCTAGTTAAAAGGGCGCATCGTGTGTATGCTCCATATATGGCTTGAAGAAAAACTTGGACATTTAATAGTAAAGATGCAATCCTACCAGCAGGAGTTGATTCTGACAAAACTGTGGCAGAAAGACAAAATACTAAAAGTGGGAGACAGCATTGTGTGTGCGGAGAATAATTACACATTGTATACCAGGCAGAAGAGGAGTAAATTCATTCCACTGTTCAGGGAATGTGAGACACAAGTGTGAGATTTAAACTGCTGTACCCAGTCGTCTTCAAGTTATTCTTCTCTGGAGGGACAAAGTCATTTTTGATGACATACAAGCTAAAGAGGAAATATAAAAGTTTGTCCAACAAAAAGTGAGATGTGCAGCAGAAGGGCTGCTTGTTCTTCTGGTAATGAAGACCACAGAGAAGACTGTACCAGTGAAATCTTTTCCACTGTTTTAGTGGTAAATTTTGAGAGAAGGAAGGGAGCATGAGCGTTGCTAGGAGAATCAAGAGTACGTTGGAAATAAAACATTGACAGGATTTGGGAGATGCAGATGAGCAGTACTTAAACCAGTAACTTATTGTGGGATTACAGTGCAGTAATTATATTTGTGAAATATGAAAGAAAAAGAAAATCATGAAATATTGGACTTATGGGGGATTCTAAAGTGTATATACCCTACTTCATGTCATTAATGGTTGGAAAAATGCTTTGGGGAGGGGAAAAGAGGGGAAAAAGTTAACTGAAATTTTTCTCAATTATTTGCAAGTGTAATGGGGATTATAAACAGGTGCTGCTGCTTTTTTTTTTTTTTTTTCTTCCCGTCTCTCTCTCTCCTCTTGTGCAGTTTTAAGAAATGTAAGCTCTGCAATGTAAAAAAAAATACTGGTTAAAAGAGCAAAGAGCATTTTTTTCCCATTCTTGCATGGGGGAATTATGAGATTAAGAACTTTAAATTGATTTAGTAACAAAAGAGAAAGCAAGTAAATGAAAAAGAATATTGATTACTATGAGGCTTTTTTCTAGTAAACCAATGTATGTTTAGCAATTCTGAAGCTGGCCCTCATGTTTCCATGGAAACAGTCTGATAGAGAAATTGACTGTCTTATTTATTTATTTTTTATTTTACATTTGTTGTTTTAAAAAGAATTTTTTTTTATTTTACATTTGTGTAGTTTTAAAAAGAATTAATGCCTTTCTCAATACGTAGATAGCACTATATGTTTTTTATTACTTGATCTAGACTAGTAAGTATGCATGGTAGCTCACTGTCTATGTCACAGGCATTTATTGTAAATGTTCAATTTCTATAACCTTGTTTTAATCTGTGGAGCTTTTCTCCCCGGGCCTCCACTGAAAATGGAAATTATCCAGCTGGACTAGCCCGGTCAACAAATGTAAAATAAATAAATAAATAAAAATAAATGTTTCCATGGAAACAGTCTGATAGAGAAATTGACTGTCTTGTTCTCATGTATCCATGGAGACAGTCTGATACAAAGAAATTGGTTACAGTTTTGTGGAGAGTGATTGGCTTGAGGGGAGAAAAGAAGAGAGAAACTGGCTAGGAGATAATTATCTTTTATTCCTCTGTTGCAGTATTCCTTACATGAGGGAGTTGCCTGCCAAGGCTACCCAAAATTGGCCAGAATATCAAAGTATTTTACTACCATAAAGTGTTCCGTATGTCTGACCTAGGCCACTATCAGACGTAGACCATAAAAGAGACATACTGGAGCACCATCCTCAGATCTTTGCCTGTCTGGTTGCCAGTACCGGACGTTGCTCTGCTGCCAGAATTGTTTCCTTCTATAAAGATATGCCACATTGGGGAATCCTTTGTCTTTTGCTACTGTTTGTAGTTTGATTGAGGTTAACATCATCTAGGAAAGGGAAGTGCGACTGTGGAAGACAAATTCTACACAAGGCTAGTCATTCTCAGTGCCTTTTCTGCCTCGGGTCCAACCACAATCGTAAAAATTGTTTTATTTGACAATCTCTTGTGCCCAAAACCCTCTAGTCATCTATCATCCCTTGCTATCTATTTGGAAAATGAGCAGCTTAAGCTATAAGCTAAAAGCACAGTGTAAGGTTCCTCAGACCAGATGACAGAGCCTACTAAGCAGAAGGCCAAAAAACCTAGGCCTGAAGCAGGAGCTGCTCCTCTCCCTTCTGACCTCTCTCTCAAAGCACGTGAGAGCTCTGAGACACGGTCCATCACAGATCTGGATCCACAGGCCGAGCCTGTTCTACAGACCACCTTGGAACTGGATGTAGGTATGTCCAGAGGGGGACCCTAGGCCTATCGTGTCTGAAGGCCCTAGAGGAATAACTCAGATTGTAGTGGGAAAGGATGTTGAGTTTTATCTGGTAGAACATAGGCCTATGTCCAGCCCTCCTCCTTTCCACCGGATGGATACTCCAGCAAAGAAAAAACAAAAAAGCTAAATATTTCTCTCCCTGTCCAGACTTTCAGAAGGAGTAGCAGAAGTTCACACAAGGCCTCTTTAAGGCCTCCCTCAGTTCAGCCAGTTTTCTCTCTTATCTGGTCCTTTTCCCCTCAGAAGAGGACCAGGACACAAGCCATTTCAGAAGAGGATTCCTTATCTGATGAGGACAGTAATTCAGTGGCTCACTCATCCCAAATCTCTTCCCCTTTGGAATGTGCTTCCCCCTGAGGAAGGTTCAAATGGGACAGAATCCCCTTTGGGGAGACTATTTCTAAGATGTGACCATTTTAAATGGGACACTTCACAAATGTCTGAGGTCCAAAAATGATATGACCTTTAAGTACAGTCCTCCACTCCTCCTGCCATTCCTCCTGTTGCTCCAGCTTTTTTTGGATGCTTTTACCTCCACGTCTACTCACCCTGACTCTCATCGTCCAGCTCCAAAAAAGCCAGACAGGTATTACAAAGTACCCCAGGATTGCAGTTTCCTTTTCAAGGCCCCTGTGGCAGACCCCTCTGTGATTTCAGTAGCCTCTGATAAGGCCTCCAGGTCACTTCTCTTTACTTCCCTCCTCCCTGCAGACAGGGATAGTAGACTATTGGAGAGGCTGGGTAAGAAAATGTATACCTCAGCCACCTTAGCTTTCACAGCCTTGAACTACCAGACCCACATGACCAAGTACAAAATGGAACTCGTGTCACAGATCTTCAAGTTAGTGTCAGATATGCCAGACTGAGAACAAAGCCTTGGCATCCTCTCTTATTGCTGCATCCTCAGGTAACCAGACATTCGATCAAATGCAGCTATGATGCAGTAGAGGCCATTTCACATGCAGTTGCTTCTTCCTCTGCCCTAAGAAGGTTTGCATGGTTAGGGCTTCAGCCCCTCCCTGAGGACATCAAGGCAAAGCTTATAGATACCCCCTGGACAGCACCACTTTGACAAACCCTTGGCCGAACTGTTCAAATCCCTGCAAGGAAAGAGCAAGGAACTAAAAGACATTAAGCACATATTGATGTCAGCTGTGCCTATCTTCCACAGGAACTACTCTGGGAAACAGGGATTTGTGCGCAGGCAATCCTGGACCCCCCCCCAGTCAAACTCCCCAAGAGGTCCAAGAAAACACACCAGTTTTCCTTCACTGCTCCCCAGTTAGCTAAGCAGACCTTTCCTGAGAGGATGGGCTTTTAATCATGACTCCTCAGACAATCTTGGCACCCTTCCTGTTTCCCTGTGCCTTTACCTATCCTTTCCAATCTGGGAATCCATCATTCAAGACTCTTGGGTACTCAGCATCATAAAAAGTGTATACTTCATGGTCTGGCACACACAGTACCTCCCTTCAGGGATATCCCTCAACCTCCAAAAGAACAGGGACCTCTCCCCCCCTCCCCAAGTTCTGCAAAACCTGCTAGAACAGGGCACAATTCATCCCATGTCCTAAACTCAAAAAGTAAAAGGCTTCTATTCATGCTTGTTCCTAGTTCCCAGGAAGGAAAAGTTCCCTCCTTCAGAATGCTAACTCTCCAAACCCTCTTCCCTCTTGTCCTCTCTCAGGCCTTCCTAGTATCCATAGACATCAAGGATGCTTATCTCAATATCCCCAATATCCCCATTCATCCCAGTTACAGGAAATTCCTACACTTTTTTTCTGTGAGCTCCAGGCATTTTCAATTCTCTGCCTTGTCTTTTGGACTTTCCACTGCCCCACGAGTATTCACAAAATGCCTAGCCCCTGTGGTCGCAGTCTGCAGACTCCAAGGCATTCAAATCTTACCGTACCTAGACAACCTTCCGATTCAAGCCAAATCCCAAGAGGAACTGAACAAAAACCTCCACTCGGCCATTGCCATTTTGCAAGGCATGGGATTCACCATCACCTTCAAAAAGTCTTCACTCACCCCATCCCAAGACCTTGTCTTTCTGGGGTGCAGATTTCCAGTGAACAAAATGATGGTGTTCCTCCCTGAAGGCCCATGAGATTTCTGTCCTTTTGTCAGAGATCTTCCCCCTCAATCTCCTGTCTGTGAGACATTTTCTACGAATCTTGGGATTGATGGCCTCTACCATCCCCATGCTTCCTCTGGCAAGGCTACATATGAGGAAATTCCAATGGTTTCTGAAGTAAGTGTGACCTCAACATGCCCACCCACTAGAATTTCAAATCCCACTTCTACCCTGCCTCAAGGAGGAGCTCCTATGGTGGATAAGACAATTGTCTGTAAATCCAGGCCTTCCCATTCATCCACTACCCACAACTCAAGACCTGTACAGAGATGCATCTGATACAGGTTGGAGAGCAGCTCTGGATACTCACACAGTTTACGATAAGTGGGCATCCTCTCAGAGGAAAACCACATAAATGTAAGGGAAATGAAGGCACTGATCTTTGCCCTACAGTCCTTCCAACCCAATCTGAGGCCATGAAAGCTACGTATCCACACAGATGATATATAAATAAGCAGGAAGGGGACAAGATCCTGGCTTCTTTGCAGATTAGCCTTACAGGCTTGCATCCTAGCACAGCTACTAGAAATATCTGTTGAGACGGTTTACATCCCTTCCATCCAACTCTGTGGCAGACACACTGAGCAGATCCAGTACACAAGCCCACAGATGAATCCTTCACAAGGATGTGTTTTTGGATTTGTCCGCCAGTGGAGTATTCCACAAATATGCTTGTTTGGCTCCCCTCTGAACCAACAACCTCAAAATGTTGTGCCAGAGAACCACATCATCAGGCAAGGAAAGTGGATGCCTTATCAATCTCTTGGAGGGAGAAATTCCTGTATACATTTCCTCCCCTACCCCTCATTCCAAACGTCCTTCTGAAAATTCAATAGGACAAACCAAAACTCTTGCTGATGACTCCCTATTGACCAGGACAGCAATGGTTCCCTTTTCTACATTTAGCCAAGGGCAATTATCACAAGTTACCTCACAGAGTGGACTTGCTCACACAGAACAAGGGCTCACATTTAGAAAATCTCCATCTGACTCTGAGAGTGATAAATCCTTGATCCCTTTAAGACACCTTTATTCTGAGGACATGCTTCAATCCTGCAGGAAGCCAGGAAACCCAGTACCAGAAAATCTTACCTTTACAAATTGAAGAGGTTTTCACTTTGGTATATTGCTTGAAACCAGGCCCCACTTATGGTGGATCCCCATATGGTTCTATCTTATCTATGTCAATTGCTTAATGCAGGCTTAGCTTACTCCTCCATAAAAGCATGTTTGTCAGCTATCTCGGCTTGTCTGCCACTTTCCCCTCTTCTAGCTTCCAGATTTGAGGCCAAATAATTCCCTAAACGTGTCCTTCACATTAGACCTCCCTGCAGACTTGTCGCTCCCCCCTGGGGCTTTGTGGTAGAGAAACTGACTCAAGCGCCTTTCGAGCCAGCCTATGCTAGATTCCTCAAACACTGTACCTGGAAAACTGTTCTCTTGGTGGCTATTACGTCCACCAGGTGGGTATCAGAATCACAAGCCCTTATGGCTTCTCCTCCTTTCTTGTTTTTCCACAAAGACAGCATTTCCCTTTGGACTAACCCTTCTTTCATACCAAAGGTAGTTAATGAATTGTCTTTGAACCAGGCCATTTACTTCCGTACCTTTTCCCCTCTCCCCAGAACAGTAGTGACAGGATTCTGCACACACCTGATGTACACAGACAACTCTGTTTTTTTCTGCCAAGACCAAACCTTTTAAAAAAATCAGACCATCTGCTTGCATCATTCCACCACAGGGCTTTGACATCTCCAAATCCATTTCATTTTGTTGTGCCCACCATGGTAGAACCCTTTCTGGCTCAGTCAAAGCTCACTGTACAAGGGCAGTGTCTTTCTCGGGGGGATTCTTCAAAGGGGTGGACACTAACTCCATCCAAGAAGCAGCTATCTGGACATCTGTCCACACCTTCACAAAATATTATAAGCTGGATTCGGTCTCCAGGACCACTGTCCATGGATTCCTGGAAAGTTCCTCTTCCACCTCCATCTCTCTTTCTGCATGTGCTTTTGTATTCTCCCTCATCTAAAGAATACTGCAACAGAGGAATAGAAGGACATAGATTAGTTGTGTAAAAACTTAACCATAAAGATAGATGTCCTTCTCTTCTCTGTTGTAGTATTCTCTCCCAGCCTCCTCTCTCACTTCCTTGTCTTCTTGGATACACTGATCCTCTTTCCCTTGGACTGTTTGTCCACCTGGGGCTTCAGTTCTGAGGATGATGTGCATGTATTTCTCTCTTGTGGCCTACATCCGATAGTAGCCTACTTCAGACGTACCACTTACCCTGTGTTAGTAAAAGACTCTTGATATACGGGTCAATATGTTGGCTCACCTTGGCAGGCGACTCCCTCATGTAAAGTATACTGCAACAGAGTAGAGAAGGACATCTATCATTATGGTAAGTTCTTACGCAACTAATCTTTCTCTGAAAGCATTCAGGGGTATTCCCAATTGGAAGAGCTATAAAGAAGACACAAAAATTTAGCACTTAATAGAAGCAAAGGCTGCACCATGCATCTTCTCATGGATAACCTTTCTTTTAGGTTAACTCTAGTCTGAGTGTGGCTGTCAGTTTGGGACATTTGTTCCTATTAGGATGGTAAAACTTCAGTATTTGAAGATGTACATAGTTTTGTGTGTTGGTATTAAATTAATAGGTTGTAGAGGGGATATTGGGGGTTTGGTTTTTTTTTGTTTGTTTGTTTGAGGGCATTTGACACAACAAAAAGATTTGTAAGATGTGACATAGGCACAAGTGCATATGACAAGAAACAATTATATAAAAGTTCAAACTGCCAAACAGTGTATGCATCTAACACAAAAAGCTGGAAGTAGACATTTAACAAAAAAAGTGTTGTACATAATGTCTTTAAATGTCATTGGTTGCAGAAAAATACAAAAAAGAATAGTGAACTGTATTAAACAATGGTAGAATGCAAATAGCTGTGTTACAGGAGAGACTTGGAAAGAACTGAACATGTGAATTTGATAAAGAAAGGTTTTCAGCATGATTATTCAGTCGAATATCTGGGACAAAGGAAAAGAGGAGTATGTATATTGATAGCAAGAAGGGCTCCAATAGTGATGGAAGAGAATAAGAAATACAATAATGGCAGATTTGTAGTGCTGAAGGGCTACTGGCAAGGGAGGAGGATGTATTTATATTCCACCTAAGTCCGCTGTAATGGCGCTTAAGAAAATCCTGGGAGAAGGTTTTTTTTTATCAAGGAATATTACTTACAGGTGAGGACTGGAATTTTGATTTGTAGCTGTGCAGATGTGTCTGGGGAACCCAGAAGGGTGGGTACAACAAAGGAGGGTAAATTTCTGAAGAAATGTATGGAAATATTTGGCATGGAAGATGTGAATTCAGTAATAGTTCAGAGTGAATTTATATAGTATTCCCCAAGGTAGAAAAACTGGGCTAGGCTAGACAGAATTTGCATTTCGCAGGAACATATGCATTTAATTGAACGTCTTGATACGTACCCAGTAACTATTTCAGATCATGTGCCACTAATAACTAAAATAAAAACACAGAGTAATGAAAGAAAAATAAGATGCTGCCACTTTCCCACCTATCTGTTGAAACGAGAGGAATTTAAGGAATGTGAAATGGAGATTATTCAGGAGCTATTTGAAAGGATAGAAAATACTTCTGAAAATATAGCTAGGGAGTGGGATAAAATTAAGGTGGAGTATAAAAATAGGGTGGACATAAAACAAAGGGAGTTATGGTTAAGGAGTAACAAGAAGGGACTGACAAATGTTAAAGTATTGCAGAATAGGGTGAATCTCACAGAACAAGAAGAGGATCAACTGCAGAATGCTAAGCAGAAGATAGGGGATTACCTCAGTAATATACATAACTATAGATGGTATTCCTGTGGAAAAACTGGTCATGATCTGGAAAGTTAACAGTATTTTAAGTACCAACTTCCTGGAAGAAAGCAGTGGTAGCTGTAATACCTAAAAATGGTAAAGATCCATCAGATCCAGGTTAATACAGGCCCATGTCAATACTAAACCATGATTATAAACTGTTCATGTCTATTATGTCTAAAAAAAAATGGCAAAAGTAATGCCAAATTTGAAAGATATGGATCAGTGTGGTTTTGTGAAGGGGAGTCAAACATTTGACAACATTAACAGAACACTGATGATCCAGAGGGAAGCAGAATGTAAGAAAATACCATTGTTGATGGGTCTTAATGCAGAGAAAGCATCTGACAGAGTAAGCTGGTACTTTATAAGCAGGGCAATGGAAGCATTTGCATTTTTAGAAAAAAATTATTAGATAAATTAGGAAGGATGTGTGAGAGATCGGAGGCGAAAATTAAAGTGGGCAAGGTGCTCTCTTATAATTCCTGCTTGAGCAGAGGAACCAGGCAAGTGTGTCCTCTTTCCCCTTTGTTAGTTGCATTATATTTAGAACCATTGGCAAAGAAGACTAGGGACTCAGAAATTCAGGGATATAATTGATATGGTAGTCAAGAAAAGCTGGCTGTATTTGTAGATGATGCAGCTTCATACCTGACAACACCAGAGGGAGACATTACAGAGTTGTGGAACATTTTGATGCAGTTTCAAATCTTTTCAGAACACACAATTAATGAAGCTAAAACAAAGGCAATGGTGGTAAATTATGTGCCCACATATGAATTAGTTCAGCAGTATCCATATTTATGGGGACATAATAAAATGAAGTGTTTGGGAGTATAGATTAAAAATTATTCTGGAGTGGCAGCTAAGGATATGTGGGAAGAAACTAAACAAAAGGTAATGCAAAAACTGAGAAAATGGAAGCTTTGTTATATGGATAATGGATAGTAAGATACAAGCAGTTAAAATGTTTTTAGTTCCGTTAATGTTATACACAGGTCAGGCATATTTTTATCCACCAGAGGAGAAGTTGTGGATAGCAATCAGTAAAGAACTGAAGGGCTTTATCTGGGAGGGGAAGACTGCAAGAGGTAACTGGGATAAGTTGATTCTTCCAGTAGAACAGGGTGGATTAGGATTACCTGATTTGAAGGGGAATTTCAGAGCTACACAGTTAAGGCTCCTATACATAGCACAAGCAAAAAACTATAATTCAAAGTGGAAAGGGTTGATGAAACAGGGGTGAAGCTCAAGAAACAAGGAAAGACTGGGATTTTTGGATGCAGGCCTTTAAGGTGAGTAACAATAATCATACAGGATATTTTATTTATAAAGTAGCAGAAAGTATCCTAAGAACTAAGTCAGCACGGGAATGGAGAATGGAGATTTTGCCAATAGGGATGACTGCAATTTGGATACAGATAGGCAAGAGGGGGTTGGAATTTATTGGAGAAAACTGGCAAAGGAACCAAAGTATTTAGAAGAGGTTAGAAAGGATTGGGAAGAGAGATTAGATAAGCAATTCACAAAGAAACAATGGGAGGATATATGTATGTCTCCCAGATATGCAACAAAATCTGGAAGAGTTAGGATTCTTGCTTGGAAATGTTATAGATATTTTCATATCCCAAGTAGACTGCAGATAATTTTTCCTCAGGTAGACAGCAAATGTTGGAGGTGTGATGGGGAAGAAAGAGGTAATTGGGAATGTATTTTCTGGGAGTGGGGTGAGTTGATGGACTTTAGGGATTCCCTGCGGAATGCACTGTCAAAGATACTGGGTGGGCAGATTAGTGTGATGAGGGGGGGTGATTTTTCTGAGTTATGATACAGAATCGGAATTGCCTAGGCATGATAAGGCCTTGCTGTGTGTAGTTATGGTGGCTCCCAAAAAAACAATTACTAGAAAATGGAATTCAAAATATAAGCCAGCTGTACTAGAAGTATTGAATATAGTAACTGAGATAACTGGAATTGAGATCTTCAGAAAATATGGGAGCAAGCTACATAGGAAAAAATGAGAATTGTGGGAACAATACATATAGGGAAGGAATGAGGTTTTAAGAGAAGGCAGGACTTAAATGGGCTATGTAGTGTTTGACTGAAAATGAATGGGAAGATTATAAGTGCTGAGTAATGTTTGCAGCTGGGAGTGTGTCAGTATGGTTTGTGATGTAAAATGCTAGCAGATAGGATTGTCAATATGGTTTGTTTTCATTTATGTAAATATATGATTGTCAAAAGTGATGGTTTAATAAATGTTTTTTTTTTTTAAAGGGGGGGGCCAGGAAGTGAATAATTTATGTAAAATTTGCTTAAAGGCCCAAAATATGGACATACTTTTAATACTGCTGTTATAAATTTAAAAGGTTGGTAGAGTAACAGGTTATGTTAGCATGCATTTTCTGACTGAAGGATATGAAATGTGAAACTCAAGTGACTGTCATTATTTAATTTCAGTCCTTGGTCATTTTCTAGAAAAATACAATCTGAGGTTATAAATCTTTATTCATTCCTCACTGTTAGGACTTCGGCTCCATCCTTGGAAGTGACACTGCCGTTACCAAGCTCGTGCCAGCCAAAAACTCTCCGCTAAGACCTACCAATAATGCCCCTCTCATAGTCTCTTCAGATCTCGTTTGCCAAGTTCCTCGTCAGATGTGTCGAGCCTTCTCTCTTAAGCTAAGCGTAGCATGTTTGTGATTATCTATATCAGTACCCTTTTTTGTAGTCAGTTTTTCCTAAATATCTTCCTTTCATCTGTAAACTCATACACTTTTTCTATATCCTACCCTGTACCTTTGATAGTTCCTTTATACCATCGTTGATACTGTCCCTCTCCCCTACCTTTGGTAGGCCCTTTCCTACCACTTGTGGTATTTCTAAGTACCATTGTTGGTACTCCTCACTTTTTCTATCTGCTTATTAAAAAAAAAAAAAAAAAACCTCTTCTCTCCTACCTTACTGTTGTTTTTTGGTTGTTTATCTTGTCGCTTAGGACTAGTGTGCTTTTTCATGATGTCTGAAAATGTTAAATTAGGATTTAAACAGTGTGATAAGTGCGGGCGTAAGATGCCCACTCAGATGGACACGTTTGGTGCGTTTATTGTTTGGGCGTTAGCCACATTAATGCTTTGTGTGAGATTTGTTCCAGCTTCAGCAACCGGACTTTGGCTGAGTGTAAGAACAAGCTAATTCTGAAGGGTATGATGAAAACTCCCTTCTCGGAGGCTCTTTCTGGGACTAAGGTCTCACCACCTCTTAAGACTTAAGAAACAGAGAGAGAAACGGAGTCACTCTGTTCTGACATCTCCATCCCCCTCGGTACCGAGTCAACACCAAGCTTCTCCAGCGCCTTCGACAGCAGGATCCATGTCTTCTCCCTCTGTGCTGCCTTTAATTTTGACTCCAACCACTGTACCAGCTTTGGCACTATCTTCAGTGCCGACCTTGGTCTTGACACAGGCTCCAGCTACTGCACCTGCATCTGCACCATCCCCGGCCACGGTGCCGATGTCTTATACGGCTGCATTGACTCTGACACTGTCTGTTCCGAAGGTAGAACACCTTCCCAGAACCAGATATTTTCCAACTTATGACCCCTTTTTGGGACACCAGTTTAGTCCTTTTCTCAAGAGACCTGACTATCCTTAGTTTCCTTCCGATCCACCAAGATTCTTTCAGAACAAGATGTATTGAGGGTTGTGGGATCAGCTTTTGGCAGCTAGAGGATTGCCCACCCCTGCTCAGTCCTCCTTCCCTCTTGGAGCGGAGGCTTTCACGGCATACTCACCTGTGTATCCTCCTTCGCCCTCTTCTCAGGCCTCGGAGACTTCGGTGGTACCGATGGCCACCCTGGTGCATCCTCTCTCAGCTCCGACTGTGGAGGTTCCCCTGTCAACACCGCTTACTCTTGGCACTATGGCTCCGTTGGAACTGGTGCACTGTTGGAGCAGTGATTGGGCTGTTGACACCGTGGCTCCTAGTTCGGTGCCCATTTTTTCACTGGCGCCACCTACGGACATGGCTTCCCGGCAGCTACCGGTCCTCTGAGCTCCTCACCTGGAGGCAGGCTCCTCAGGGTGGAGTGTGACACCGGTTTCGAGGTTTTCCTTCTCTGATCCAGGCTCCCATCCCTCCTTGGGCGAGCCTGCTTTCCAGGTGATGGACAGGGTTCTTGCTTCAGCAGGCTCGCAGTTGGCACCATTGGCATCAACACTAGAACACCCTTCTAGCATGCAGCTGTCCAAACCCCCCTACTCTGGGATCCTGAGCACAGGAACCACAAGACCTTCCCTTGAAGGGAACCCTTTCTTCAGAGTCCTCCTCAGAAGATCCCATTGTGGAGCCACCTCGGAAGAAATGATTCAAGAGGAAGCACCTTGATTCCCCTGAGGAATCCATCACTGAGGACACTAATTGCGATCGGGCAGTAGGGTCCCCACAGTCTCCCCTGGAAGACGTCTCATTTGAAGACATTCTTGAGCTCCTCAAGCAGAGGGGAGACTGGAAGTCCTCTGACCCTTTGTATGAATCTGTGTTCTTGCAGGCCTTCTGTGCTCAGCCATCTACATCCTGGGTGACCCCACCTGCAGATTAACTTGTTAAGCTGATTGTGCAGTGTGCCTGGAAGGCCCCGGACAACATAGAACCTGCCCCCGAAGGCCAGGCAAAATATTATCTACCCCTGAAGACCAGCGCAGTTGGTCCATGCAGTTAGTAGTTGATTCCATGGTCGTGGCGGCCACCACCAAGAGGGAACTGGCAGAAGATAGTTCCTCTGTTCATTCCCCAAACAGGGAGTCTTGGGCTATGGACAGACTGGGGAAGCAGGCCAATGCTTCAGTGACCTTTGCCATTCGATCGCTGAGCTATCTGGCACATTTTACATGCCTTCAAAGAGACTTAATATCAGAAATGTCTGCCTCTTTGGTGGGAGTACTGCCTGACGAGGTGCGTGACACTGTTGCCTCTCAGCTGGCTACCCTGGAATCTATCTCAAACTCCTCTTTGTGCTTGACCTCTCACACCACCGAGGGGGCAGCTCGAGCAGCCGCATCAGGCATCGTCATGAGACCGCCTGCTTGGATGCTTTTGTGTGACTTCGCAGACCCCTTTAAATCTTCCTTTGTCAACACGCCTGTTGACGAAGGATGGAAAGACCTAGCCTGCTGTGGGCATATGTTTTTCCACCCCCCAGACATCCTATTCCAGGAACCAGAGGGGAGGAAAACTGGTTCAAGTCCCAAGAATCTTTTCCTGGCACTCGTGAGCAATCCCCTCTGGATAGAGGGGGCAACTCATCTGGAAGACGCCCCTTTCGGGGCAGAGGGGGTTTCACAACCAGGGTGCTAGAGATTCCTTCTCTGGCCAACCCTGCCATTGCTCCTGAACAGCGGCCCAATTGCTTTCCTCTGGAATCAGTCGGGGTCTATTTTCCCTGCATCTACAAGCTTGGCAACTTATAACAGGATGCATGGGTGCAGAGAATAATATCCAGAGGCTGTCATATCCCATTCGATCTTACTCCCACATCTGTCAAACGAATCCCCGATGTTCCACCCAGTCAGAGGGAGGCAGTAGCCTTAGAAATCGAAAAGCTGCTAAGAAAGAGTCATCCAGCCAGTTCCACCAGACCAGAGAGGATCCGGGTTTTTACTCTAGGTTCTTTTTAGTGCCAAAAAAAGACAGGGGACTGGAGACCAATCCTGGATCTCAGCTTACTAAGCAAATTAATAAAACTTCAAAAATTCCGGATATTTACGGTACAGTCAATCTTTCCCTTTCAGGGGAACGACAACTGGATGTGCTCTGTAGACCTGCAGTACGCGTGTTACCACATAAAGATGGGCAAATGCTCCCGGAGATTTCTCCGCTTCCGGCTGTTCACCAAATGTGTGGCAGTTGTTGTAGCTTATCTCCGACTACAAGGATTGCAGGTGTTTCCATATTTAGACGATTGGCTCCTTACCGCCACGACCAGGAATCTTCTCATTCAAAACCTCTCTTGCACTCAAGGGTTTGCTCTTCACTTTGGTATCATGATCAACATGGACAAATCTCAAATGTCCCGAACAAGAGCACTGGAATTTATTGGAGCGATCTTCAAAACATCGTGTCAAGCTTCCCTTCCTCCTCACAGGCTCTCAAAAATACGAAGCCAGATTCAAGTCCTCCTCCTACAGACATTTGTACCAGTACGCCTTGTACTACAGCTATTGGGAACTGTGGCAGCAACCATTACCTTAGTTCCACTGGTGAGGCTGCACATGAGACTAGTACAGTGGCTCCTTTCATCACAATGGTCGATCTGAACCCACCCACTTGACCACATGATACGCCTTACAAACCTTTGCAAAAAAGAAATGCTTTGCTGGATGAAGCCATAACCAAATCTTTGGTGTTGACCGTTCTACCTTCCCAAGCCCAGGGCCATGGTGACGACGGATGCTTCCCTGCTGGGGGGGGGGGGGTCATTTCCAGGGAAAGACAGTCTAAGGCAACTGGTCCCCCATTGAGGCCAATTTACACATAAATGTCCTGGAATTGAGGGCAGTTCTCTTAGCATTGCAAGTATTCCACACACCCCTGCCTTCCAGGACCATTGCAATTCATTCGGACAACATGTCGGTCATCTGGTACGTCAACAAACAAGTCGGAACCAGGTCTTGTCAAGAGGCCATGAGAATTTGGCACTGGGCGATGGCTTCCAACCACTTTCATATAGCAATGCACATTCCCTGGAGGTCCAACCTTATTGCGGGCAATCTGAGCAGGAGCATTCTGATGCCTCACAAGTGGTCCCTCAGTCCTCTAATAGCGGATCACATCTTTCACCGTTGGGGCAGGCCTTGCTGTGACCTGTTTTCTTCCCCCCTAAACAACAAATGCAGGAGCTACTTTACCCTGATCCCCTCTCAGGGGGAGTCACTGAGGGATGCTCTGACACACGATTGTCCCCCAGGTCTGCTGTATGCCTCCCCCCGTTTCCCCTCATCCCGAAACTCCTCTGGAAAGCTCAAAATTCCTCTGGAAAGCTCAAAGGTTGAAGAAGCAAAGTGATCATCATTGCCCCTTATTGGCCCCATCAAGTCTGGTTCCTTTTCCTGTAGCCTCATCTGATTCACAGCCCATGGATCTTGGATCAATCCCAAGGTCTGCTATCTCACCCTCAGGGACTGACTTACCCCAATCTCAAGCTCACAGCTTGGTTCCTCTACTTCCAATGATTGCCAGGCTACCTGATATTTCATCTCCTGTTAGTGAGATTCTTCTGGCTTCACACAAGCCTTCCACCAGAAAAATGTATTCTAGTAAGTGGGCTAGGTTCTCTAATTGGGCCAAAGATCATAACATAGACACCTTCTCCATGCCTATTCAGAAGATCCTACAGTACCTGACTACCCTATTACATGCAGGAGCTTCAGCATCGGCAATTACTGTGCATTTAGCAGCTATTGCAAATTTTCACAATGGATTTGATAATTCTTCTATGTCATGTCACACCGACTGTGCAAAACCTTCTTGAAAGGGAGTATTACATGTTAAACCTCCTGTCAAGCCCCTTATAGAGCCTTGGGACTAGACATTGGTGCTTTAGTCGTTAAGTCCTCCTTTCGAACCTTCTAATTAATGTGATATGAAATTTTTGTCTTGGAAGACTCTACTTCTAGTAGCCCTTACCTCAGCAAGAGGAGTATATGAGTTGCAGGGTTTGAGTGCCAAGAGACCTTACTTGGTTTTTCATAGGGAAAGTGTCCCTACGTACTGACCATTCCTTTTTGCCCAAGGTCATTTCTGGGTTTTCATTTAACCAATCTGTTGACCTGGTGGTTTTCTTCCCTCATTCAAATAGAGGGGAATATCTGTTGCATGCCCTTGATGTTCATAGGCAACTTTGTTTCTACTTGGACAGAACTAAATCTTTCAGGAAGACTGATCAGTTGTCTCTGATCTTTGCAGGACTCAGATTGGGTAGGCCTGTCTCCAAAATGAATTTATCTTGGCTTAGAAACGCCATTACCTTCATCTACCATCAAAACAAAGTGTCTTTACCTTCCAGAATAAAGGCTCATTCGACTAGATCGATGGCTACTTCAGTGGCTTTTCATTCCAGAGCATGTATGGATGATATCTGCTCAGCAGCCACTTGGCAAGATCTCATACCTTTATCACTCATTACAAATTAGATTTTGCCTCCAGGGGACGAGCATCTTTTGGTTCTATGGTGCTCAGAAATGTCCTTCCTTAGGGCCACCCAGGACTCAAGTATCTGGGGACTCTGTCCTAACAGTAAGGACAGATTTACAACATCAGATAAAGATATTGTGTCTTAACATAACATTCCATTTGTGTTGTAGATCTTTATTCATTCATTACTTCCCGCCCTCCTTCCCCCTGCCTGGACTCCTGGTGGACTTTAGGATTTCCTTAGTTAAGGTATTTGCTCAGGCAGAGCCTCCTACTGTCTCTTTTATTATTTCTATATTATATGGGCGGGCAAACTCGATCTGAAGAGACTATGAGAGGGACATTATGGATAGGTCTTAGCTGAGAGTTTTGGGTTGGTGCGAGCTTGGTAAGGGCCGTGTCGGTTCCGAGGACGGAACCGAAGAACTAACAGTAATAAATGAATAAAGATCTACAACACAGATGGAACGTTATGGAAAGACATAACTTCTTTTTTTATCAAGAGCAGACCAAAAATATGAGGCAAAAATCTGGACATTTGAGGGGTATGCTTTGGAGTTGATGATCAGAGGTATATTACTATAACCACTACCCAGATGGGGAAGAAGTTCCAGATGAGCAGGGCTATCCTTTGTATACCCACCTTCCTCCTCTTTTCCTTATAGCAAGTATGGCCAGGAGGTTACCTGTAATGTTTCTTCACATTGTGCTCTGTTATGAAGAAAGCACACCTGAGGTCAGAGCTGCAGAAGAGAATATCTAGCAGAACATTATGGGTAAAGTGGGGGGAACTAGTCTGAGAAAGTTTTTAGATGCTGCACTTTGTCTTATGGCTGACTAGAATGGATTTGCTTATCCAGATCTGTTGATGTTTATTAAAATATCCAATGTTGCATTCATCATTTATTGGATTTTATGTGGTGACTGACTGCTTTGAAACAGGGAGGAAGAAGGGAAAACCTGGATTTAAGGATATTTACTGTTTCCGGCAACAGATTTCTCTTCTAACAAACCCTAGCACTGGCATGGGAAAAGGCAAAGAATATTAGTGTTGATAACGAAAGTGACCTCGGGTACCATTGTATATTTCGCCTATGGAGTCTTTCCAGGATTATCATGAGAATCATAGATGCTGTGAGACCCAAAATCCTGAGGTATTGTCTCACACTGACCGAAGTCTAAATGGAAAACCTTAGAAACAGGTCAAGCTAAAGAGCTGTTTTTTCCTCTGGAAGAAAAGCCATTTGAACTAATGTGTGTAGGTGACAGCCCAGGAACACACCCATGTGAAGGAGTAAAAAAAGTATTTTGAATGTCCTCTTGGAATCACTGCTTGCTTAAGAAATCCTTCACCCAAGTAAGGCATTCCTGGCACTTTTGAAAAAGATAAGTAAGTCCATCTAAATATGGAAAAATATCCTGTAATGGAGCAGGAAACTGTGAGCACTCTACAGAGGATAGTCCAAGGGTAAGACAGAGAACTGATAGTGATTCAGGCATACACAACTGAAAAAGCCTTAAGTCTGGATAAATAAAGATGTGATAAACATCCTTTAAATCTAGTGTTAGTGTTACTAGTGTTACCATGAAACATGAAAGAGGAAGAGGTAATGGGTTGTGAAGCAATGACATTTTGAATTTGGGGACTATCACAAGCTACTTTAGGAAAGAAAAATCCAGAGCGGGTCTCTAAGCATTTTCATTTTCTTTGGCACTAAAAGCACACTTAAAACATTTGTTTTCCTTAGAAGGAGGAGCTAGTTCTATCACACCCTGGGACTGCTTGTTTTGGATAGGTGGAAATAAGAATAGAGTCAGGTCCTGTCTGGCAGATAAGAGATCATCCCTAGAAAGGAAGAATTTCTTCCCACTGACATCTGTAACCTTGATGAATGATCTTCAGAACCCAATTTGTCTAAAACAATCTGTTAGAGAGAAGTGGAGATTCAAACTTTCTGGAAGGGAAATGAGGCTGCCAGAGTGATGGTCCCCTAAATAGTAATTCTAGATTGCTAGACTATCCTTGGTTTAGGGGGCTCCAAGATTCTTTTTGGTAACACCTTGCCATTTTTTCTTAAACATATGTTTACCTGCAATTTGTTGAGACTGTTTATTTTGTTTTTTGCCAGAATTGAAGAATTCTTCCAAAATTTGGAAAATCTTGAGATATTTTCTGTATTAACTTGCCCTTTTCATCACATTTTTTGATTACATCTGCATCAGAAGGGCCAAAACTAAATCGCTATTCAAAGGAGAATCTAAGATGTCCTTTTTAATGTCATCTGGGAGGTTCTAAGAATGCAGTCAGCAAACTACCTGAAAACAATACCAGTGGCCATAGCCCTGAAGTATCACTTGAGTCACTGTAAACAATGAGTTGCGACTTTTACAATGAAAGTAACTAAATTATTTAAAGCAAAATTTTCCTCACAAGAAACTACAGAGAAGTTTATCATACTTTCACAGATCAAACTAACATATGATCCTGAGAATTCAAACTTTCTGAAAATTCAAAGTTGCAGAGGCATACCTCCATACTTATCAATCTTTCAGTTCTTATCAGAAACAGTTCTGTTGTAATTAACTACATTTTTAACAGCAGTAGGATTAACTAGAGCTACAGCTGCTGGGTCAGATTTAGGGAGGAGTATATAAAACTTAAGACTGAGGAGCTGCATACAGTCTGTATGCCTTTTAGGGGCGGCTGTCAGGAAAATTTCAGGCAGTAACGCACATCCTCCAAAGCTGACAGAACTGGAGGAAATGATGAGGGTTCTGGAAATTCCTTCTGTGACAGCTCATATTATTTCCTGAGGAACTGAGAAATCTCAGTGTTTTCCCAATGAAAACACTAGCATATTCTGGAAATCACTGAAGAGAAAGAGAAACCACTACATGGAGAATCAGTAATGGAGCTGTCCTCAGTCTGAATCAGAAATCTGAGGACAAAATACAGTATCTGTTCCTTCATGTTCCTGTCCAGGTTCAGAGTGCTGAATGTCTTCAGCAAAAGAGGTTTCCTGCCCCCCCCCCCCGAACCACTTTATAAGAAGGATCAATAGCCTGAATTAAACCCTGGGTCAGACCCAGTAAACTACTTCTGTCTAAGGAAATTAGGAAAGGGATAGATTCATGTTTAGTTTTCTTTTTGACAGGAAAAATGAGGCCAGCTGTGTCTTCCCCAGCCCAGAGTTATGTCACTTTACCTGACAGCCTTACAAGTACTACATCACCAGTAAGGTTAATTCTGTCTCTCAAGATTCTTGGCATCCGCAATTCTAATGGTCTCTCTAGCCAGATAATACATGAATACTGCAGTGGATTTCAGCAGTACAGTGGTCTCAGTCCATTCACCCTTTACTCACATATGTAAACCGTGTTTGGTGGGTAATGTCCCTACTACTACTACTACTAGCAGACAAATTGAGCAGAATGGTCCTATTGCTTCATGAGTGGTCCATCCGTCCTGTAGAGACATGTTTAATATTCAGTTGCTGGGGCCAGCCTTACTGCAACCTTTTTTGCATACTATCTAAACAGTACGTGCAGCAGGTAGTTTGCCCTGATCCCTCCTCAAAGACATGATCACCAAGTGATGCTCTAGTCCACACTTGGCCCCATCCTTTGCACCAAATGAGCAAACTCATACAGAAAGCAAGACAGTGCAAGATCCGAGTGATCCTCATTGCCCTCTTTTGGCCCTGATAGACATGGTTCTCTACCTATGGCCTTTACTTGTACATCCCCCTTGGATGATGGGTCATTATCCAAACGTACTGACCCTGTCCATGTGGACTGCTGCCTCCAGATCAGAAATCTGTAAAATTTAACTGCCTGGTTCATCCAATGTTAAACATATCCAGAGATGCCAGGCTTTCACTCTGCATTAGTTAATATTCCTGTTGCTTCTCAGAAATCGTCCACTAGAAATTTTTACAAGAGTAAATGGAAGACATTTTCTATTTGTGCCTTCTCTAAAGGCTAGGACCCTTTTCCAGCACATTCCATCCATACTAAAGTTGTTATCTGATCTCTCTAATAAATGTAGTATCTTTGCCATTGTGATGTCCCCTCCTTTGGGCCAGTACTCAAGAAGCCTCAATCCTCACCAGTGGCACTGGAGAGGGACATTCATTTGAAATACAAAGGGATACACTCAGTATTTCCAGATGCAGACTTATTTCTATCAAGCAAAATTTCCCTAAAGAGCACACCGGGAACATGCTCAGCCTGGGGTCTGGGTTTCTCTATGTGTCTCCCTCCAGGTTCCCTATAAGACTCCACACTGGCACAGAGGGGGAGGGTTAGGTCTTCAGCGGAGTGTCTGATCCAAGTCCTCCATTCACCCTGTCTGTGAAATTAGTGCTTCATGTCCCTGCTCCAAATATTTCACACACACACACACACTGCAATTTAATTTTCACGCACACGCACACAGACACACACACACCTGGGAATGGCTGGCACAGATTACCTGCTGTACCAATTTTGCCCAAACTCTAAGGTAGATTATCTGCCCACCAGTCAGTTACTGTAAGGCTGTTAAAAAGGTATCCAATTACTCTAAGTAAAATTAATGCTAATACAAATGGTAATGTTGACCAAACAGCAAGGCTTTCAGGAGTGGCCAGAGTTATCAACAAAAATATATGCAAATACTCTCAAAGCTTAAATATTTTCTAAAAAAGACCAGCCAGAATGAAAAGTCTAAATATATGTTAATAATAAATACTAAAAGAGCATGAAAATACTAAATATCTATTTACTGTAAACAGAGTTTCATTCACAGGCAATATTCAAAGTAACACAGCTGGAAAGATTCACACAGTTACAGAAAAACAATACTCAACTATTCTCACTATACTTTTCTAACTAATCTAGAGAGTACTAGTCAAGATGAAGTAGGTAACTGGTCTTCCTCCTTTGTCAGGTTCCAAGAACAAACTGCTCAGTCTGACTTGAGCGAGTTCTCTCTGTAATATCCAAGTTATTTCAAAGAAAATTAGAAAATGACATCACATACACTCGGTCATCTGACTTCTGGTTCCCATGCTATCACCAAGACTAGAAACTGCCAGGGTTTTAGCCACCTGCTTCTCAGTAGTACACACGAGGATTGCTCAGATCAGAGGCATCTGCTGGAAGTCATAAAACCATTTTAACACTTCTATTCCTCCTCCTACTGAGCTACTAAGCCAGGCTTCTTCCAGACATTTCATCTGTGACTGCAATCAGAACTGTAAGATACAATCTTTATAGGCTAATGTAATTTCAGCTACTTTTTCAACGTTTGCTGCAGCTGGGTTGTGATTAACCTCTTCTCTTCCAGTATCCTCTATTAAAATGTATACATTTAACTCAGTAACAATAATGCATGTACATTTCTTTTCTTTTCAGCAGGGCACACTGTTGATACATTTTAACACAAGCAGCTTTACAAGTATATTTTTCAACACAAGTATCTGTGCAAATCAGTTTGATATACAAATGACATATAATTTTTTTACATAATTCCAGCTAGCTGTGTTGGCATATGTTACACATCTTTGGCCTCACTTCTCCTAGCATGGCTGGCAATACCTGTCCTATCGTCACATCTCTCCCCCCACCTTTGAAGACTCAAGCAAGTTTTTCAAGTGCCCCTTGAGATACATTGCTTAAGAGGAATGAACCTATCTGGGAATACATTTCCCCATGCCCTGTCTTGAGAATCTCATTTGCCTTGGCATTGCTAGCCCCACAACAGTGCTGCACTGTCATATTTTATGCCTGCAACCTTAGGCTCCACCATAGTAACTTGGCATTTTATTGGTTGGCTGTTGGCTCACTGTAGCCATAGATTCCCTTTCAGGCTCCTCCTGCCTCCTACTGCACATACTTAGCACCAGGGCCTCCCTAGCATGGTATGGTTTCATCATGTTAAGATGGTACAATTTGTGTCCCTGCCTAGCAGTTGTACCATGTAGTTAACATCACTGATTTTCATTACCACTTTGAAGGGTCCTTCCCAAGCTGCCTGCTGTTTATTGTGTCTGACAGGAATTATAACCCTAACCTGCTGCCCCACAGCATACTCCCGGGCTCAAGCATTCCTTTTCATAGTAGACATTTTCTGCCGTTGGGGCTCCTGCCAGGTTCTCCTGGGCCAAACCCATGAGTTCAGTAAGCTTTGTCGTGAGGTTTAGGACATCTGCCACAACAGACTCCTCATAGAATTCGTCATCCTCCCACTCGTCACAAGTCAAATCTAAAGGCTCCCTCACCCTATGTCCATGTAGCAACTCAAGGGGTGAAGAAACTGTGAATTCCTGGGGTACTTCTCTGTATGCAAACAGCAGATGGGCAAATATTTGTCCAACTCTTGTCTTAACCTGGTCTGCAAATGCCGTAGCATGGTCTTTAGTGTAGAGTTTAACCTGTCCACAAGCCCATTAGTCGGGAGATGGTAGGGATGGTCTTTAGATGCTTCACCCCACAGTGCTACCACAGACATGCCAGTAGGTCTGACATGAAATTGTCATCTCTCCCAGTCAGTATTTCTTTTGGGAAACCTTCCCTGCTGAAAATCTCTAACAAAGCATTTGTCATCTTCTCTGCCTCAATGGAGGACAGAGCCACCGCCTCAGGGTACCTAGTAGCATAACCTACTAACACCAGTATATATTTCTTCCCTGTGGAACTTGGGGTACTCTGAGCCCCACAGTATCCATTGCTGCCCTCTGTAACAGCTCCTCAATCACAAGCAAAGGCATCAAAGGAGCTTTGACCCTGTCTCAGGACTTGCCTACTTTTTGGCAATGCTCACAGATCCCTGCTGTACCCTGTTGCATCCTTTGCAATCCCAGGACAATAAAAGTTCTGCATAATACATCTCTTGGTATGCTTTATGCCCATATGACCTTCAAAAGGAATGTCATGTGCTGTGGCTAAAAGTGCCAGACAGGCTATAGGTGCTACCAATTGCTGTATTACCTCACCCTCTAGCCCTCCCTCATGGGTCCACTCTGTATACAGTAGCCCTTTGTTGCAGTATACAGACTCCCCTTTTCCTTGAGAATCAGGTGCCACCCTAGCTACCTCCCTCAAGCCTCTTAATGTAGGGTCTGAGAGCTGAGCCTGTCTCAGCTGTGGTTTTGTGACTTTTCCCAGCTTGACTTCCACAGAACTTCTGGTATCCTCTGACAGCAGTGCATCACTGTCAGTCTGGATACTACCACTCATCTCTGCCCTTACAGTCACTCTGTCCAAGAGAACATCAGTACCTACCAGCAACTGTGGCTCACCTTCAGGCTCACTGCTACAGGCTTGCTCCCTCCCTGAAATAGCTACCTCAACAGTCGTGGCTTCAGGTGTGTTGTCTGTCAAGGTCTGCTCCAGGCTACCAGACCTACATGCTTGTCTCCAAGCCTGGCAGCGTGTAACTGTATGCACACAGGGTACTGAATTATCAAAATCATTCCCTGTCAAGGCATATGCAGGGATATTCTCAAACACACCTGTGTGTTCCTTCCTTTTTCACCCTCCCAGTCAGTGAACCATGGCCAAAGGCATTTGTAATGGGGTCCCTGCTAAAGCTCCGACTGGAGTGGACTGCCCAAGCAAGTCCTGCTCCTGTTTAACCACTGCAGGCTTTACAGTGCTTTTGTCAAAGGCTCTCTCTCTTAGCAGTGGCATGTTTTCTATCCACTAAGATAGGATATAACTTCTTGTGATAATTTGGTGCCCGTGTTGCCTCCAGACAACTTACCACTTGCTGGCTCCCCCAACTTTTCTTTCCCACCTTGCCCCAGTGGGCATGTATATGATACATGGCCCCACTGGTTACATTTAAAACATTTAACCCTTGATCCTGGCTGTGTACCTGAACTAGTGGCTTCCCCTGTTACTGGTAAACTCTGTTGAGGTGGTTTAGGCTGCCCACCATGGGTTCCATTATATTCTTGTGCAGCACCGGGTATCCCCTTCCTGTGCAGTGATGCTATGCATGCTAAGTAGAGATCCCCTTTCTTCCCCAGCTCATCTGCAGTTACATTCTCGGTTTGCCAACCAGACTCTCATGTCCTCAGGCAATGTGCTAAGGGCTTGTTCCCTCACCAAAAGGTCTGCCAGTCCTTCAAAAGGGGTGGCCTGTACCCACCCATTCACACACCTATGAAAATAAATGTTTAACTCAGCAATGTTATCACACACCTTTGTCTGCCTTGCGTCTGTAATCACAACACTTTTTTCTGTCTGCTTCAGGTGTTAAAACATTCATGTAAACATTTCTTTATTTTTTCATAGTTTAAACTATCAATTTCAGACAATTTAGAAACTGCAGTTAACAGCTTTACCATGGAGTAAGGGGGTCAGGAACTATACTCAGAGCCCTTGGTCAACATTATACCGTGTACATACTCTTTCAGAGATGTGAATAAAACTATCAAAATTATCACCCTCTGTAAATCGTAGAAGAAATTTACTGACTTTTGTTGCTTCTGGGGTTTGCTTATTCCCTTCCCCATTACCTCCACAACCCTGGTGAAGTGTCAGCATCTCCCACTCATATTGAAGCTGCTTCTCCTTTTCTTCGGCCTCCAAGCACTGCAGTCTCTCTCTCTCTCTTCAGCCTCCAAACGCCGCAGTCTCTTTGCTGATTCTAATTCCACCCAATTTGCTTCCAGTTCAAGTTACTAACTCCAGGCAGATTTTTAAGTCCTCTGAGGAAAAGTTGAATTGTCCTGTTTCTGAGGGCTGCAAATTCTCATCACCAGACTGGTTATCCCCCTAGATGCTGGTCTGAGCTATGAGTTAGTCTGAAATCATTTCCTCTTTAGTCAGGTTGGCATGCACCAGTCCTTTGGCTTCACACACCTTGGCCAACTGGTTCTTTGTCAGCTTGCCATAATCCTCTACCAATGTCATTGCCTGCTTTTCCTAGCTAAGCTAACAAAAAATAAAAACTGTTGTGATATGAAACTGAATGTTTACCATGTGGCTGCTTAGAGAATGCACACCTTTAGTGACAACTGCTTACAGGCTACAGAACTTCAGTATCCACAGCACTGCCCAACAATATGTGACAGCCCTCACTCTTGGCCAGTACTCAAGGGGCATCAGTCCTCAACACTGGCACTGGAGAGCGACGTTCACTTGGAATACAAACGGATACACTCAGTGTCTGCAGATGCAATCACTCTACATAAAGCACCGTTTCCCTTAGGAGTACACAGGGAACACACTCGGCCCGGGGTCTGGGTTTCTCTGTCTGTCTTCCTCCAGGTCCTCAGTAAGACTCCCCACTGGCACAGCTGTAAGGTTAGTGCCTCAGTGGAGTGTCCAGGCCACGTCCTGTAGCACCTTCTCTGTGAAATCAGTACTTTGTGTCCCTGCTGCAAGTAGCTGATAGACACACAATGAGATTTACTTTTCACACACACACACACACACACACACACACACACACACACACACACACACACACACACACACCTAACTGGGAAAGGATGGCACAGGTTTCCCACTCTAGCAACTTTGTCCAGACTATAAGGTAGATTCACGGTCACCAGTCAGTTGCTCTAAGGCTATTAAAAGGATATTCAATTGTACTGAATAAAATGAAAATTAATAGAAATGGTAATGTTGACCCAAACAGCAAGGCTTTCAGAAGTGGCCAGAGTTATCACCAAATAAATATGTGCAAATACTCTCTCAAAGTTTACATACTTTCTAAAAAGGACCAGCCACAATGAAAAGTTTAAATATATTTAATAGTAAATACTAAACGAACATGAAAATACTAAATGTCTATTTACAGTAAACACCAGAGTTTGTCACAGGAAATATTAAGAGTAACACAGCTGTGGAAAGACTCACACAGTTGCAGAAAAACAATACTCAACTATTCTCACTATATTTTTCTGACTAAAGCATACTAGTCCATGGTCACTTACTAGTACAAGGCAAGATGAAGTGGGAGAGTGGTCTTCTTCCTTTGTCAGGTTCCAAGAACAGACTGCTCAGCCTGACTGAGAGAGTTCTCTCTGTAATATCTACATTATTTCAGAGTAAATCACAAAATGGCATCACATACATCTGGTCATCTGACCTTTGCTTCCCATGTTACCACCAACACTAGAAGCTTGCCAGAATTTTACCACCTACATGTCAATAATACACACAAGAGCATTGCTCAGATCTGGTGCAGCTGCTGGACGTCATAAAACCATTTTAGCACTTCTCCTACTACAGAGCTACACAGCTAGGCTTCTCTCAGACGTTTAGTCTCTAGCTGCAGTTAGAACTGTAAGATAAAACCTTTGTGGCCTAATTTAATTTCCGATATTTTTTCAAAGTTTGCTGCAGCTGGATTTTGATTAACCTCGTCTTCCAGTATTCTCTGTTGTGTATAAATATACATTTAATTCCATTACAATAATACATGTACATTTATTCTTTCCAGCAGGGCACTCTGATGCATTTTAACATAAGCAGCTTTGCAGAAACATTTTTTTTAGCACAAGCATCTCTACAAATCGGTTTGCTATGCAAATAAGTCTTTACAAAATTCCAGCTAGCTGTACTAACATATGATGTCCTTCAAGGATGCATCTGCAGTCATAACAAATGGGTTGTCCTGTAGTCAGGCAGCCCTTCGGTCGGCCGGATTCCAAAGTCTGGGTCCGGCTTCGGCTGATGTCGCACTTCACCCGGCGTCATCTGTGCTGGTCTTCGGGTATAAAGGCATCAGCCGACGCCATTTTCCTCAGTCTTTCTTGCCGTGTGGCGCCCGAAGCAGAAGCTGTTCGCAAGTGCCGGTCGGTCAGATCCAGAGATTACTACTACCGAATACTACATCGAAGACTTCTAAAAAGCTAAGTACCCCGTTGGGGACTCTTTCTTGCCTCAGCCGATGTCAGAAAAAGTAAATAACTGTTTAACTTGTGGGAAACAAATACCTCATAAAGATTTCCACTCTTACTGCCTACCTTGTTTAGGCCCAGACCACGACGTAGCAGCCTGTTTAGCCTGTGCTTCCTTCAACCGACGCTTAGGCGTCGGTCGGAGTTTGCTGAACAGTTTTTCGGCTCAGATTTTGCGTACATTATGCCGTCGGATCCTCCGACTACCCAAATTGTTAAAAAACGCAAAGAAAAAGACCGACACTCGCGGTCCGCGGTTTCGGCGAAACCATGGTTAAGCAAGCGAGTGTCTCGGTTTCGCCGAAACCGAGAAACGGGTCAATCTTCAGCCGAATCCATGACTACTACTGAGGCTCCTGCTACCTTAGTTGAATCGGCCTCTGAAGTTTTGCCTACTACTGTGGTTCCTAGTGAATTATCAGACACCATCCCTTTGGATGTCTCTACCCCAGCACGTGGTGCTGCTAGGCCTCCTGCAGCCATGTCTATAAAGGCCTTTGCCAGGGCTAAAGCAGCCAAAACTGTTAAATCAGTGCCTGTTAAGACCCCCTCACATAGGCCCACTTCTAGTTCACAAATGCTTACTCTGGCAGAGGATTTAATCTCCTTAATTAGGGGATCCCAATCTCACCCAGACAGGGCCTCTCAGCCTCCAGAAAAGAGACCTAGAGCAGAGCCCCCGAGCCAGTGTCCTCTGATGATTCTTCGGATGACTCAGACATTACAGATCAGCCAGAGGCTCCTTTTTCTACTTATGAAGATTCCGATGCTGAAGAATCCATTCCATCTGCCTCTCCACCAGAGGAATTTTCCTTTGGGGAAACCTTACATGCCATGAGAGAACAATTCCAATGGCAGGGACAAGATTTCTCAGATTCAAGAAAAAGGCTTAGGACCTTTCTGCACTTACCACAACATAGGCCCTTAGCTATACCTCCAGTTCTGCCTGTTGTTGTGGATGATGCATTTAATGATGTTTGCACTGCTCCTGATACTTTACCTCCAGCCCATGCCAAACCAGATAGATTTTACAGGGTGCCAGACACTCATCACCACCTATACAAGGCCCCACTTGCAGATCCTGAGACTATATCCCAGGGGCCTAAGGCAGTAGCTTCGACCTCAGCAAAAAACCCTCTCCCTTCTGAAAGGGAATCCAGGTCCTTAGAGAGATGGGGGAAAAAAGTTTACACCTCTGCTACTCTCTCAGCTAGAGCTTTAAACTGTCAGTTTCACATGATCCAATACCAAGAGTTTATGTTGATCAGTTAACTAAGAAGCTGTCCTCTGATGACTCCTTAGATAAGAAATATGTTTTAGAAATGGTGAATAACATTCAGCAGGTTAGTAACCATTCTTTAAAATGTGGCAATGATGCACTGGAGGCTTCATTTAGATCAGCCATGACTGGCACAGTGATAAGAAGGCATGCATGGTTGAAGGAACAGGTTTTGCCGGATCATGTTAAAGCAAAGCTGTTAGATGCTCCTATGGATAAGGCCAGTCTATTTGGTACACCTGCTCAGCAAGTAATGAAGAAAATGGAAGAGAAGGCAAAATCTGTACAAACAGTTAAGGATTTCTTACAGGTTCAGCCCCCAAGGTTTAGCAGGAACTGGCCTGCCAAAAATTGGTCCTTTCCAGACTCCTCAAAATCTCAAAGAGGCAGGAATAGACGCTCTAGAGGCAGAAATCAATCCAGAGGAGGTGTCTATAGAGGACGCCAGTGGCAAGGCAATAACCAGAGAGGCACAGACACAACCACTGCCACTGCAACAGGACAATCACAGTGACTTGACTCCGACACCGCCTACCAGGGAGCAAATAGCAGCACCTTTAGGCGGAAAGATAGCCTTATTTTCGAAAAATTGGCACTATATCACAAAAGACAAGTGGATTTTGCAAACCATAGACCAAGGCTACAGGTTCCACTTCCACACCTTACCAGTAGAAAGAGGAATGCCAAACCTACCTCCAAATCAAAAAACAGAAGCTCTAAAGCAGATAGCTCAATTAACGAAGATGAGAGCTGTGGAAAGAGTACCAATAACACAACAGGGCAAAGGATTCTACTCCAGACTCTTCCTAGTACCAAGAAAAGAGAAAAGTTGGAGACCTATTCTCGACCTGTCCGTCTTAAACACATACATCATTGTACCAAAATTCAAAATGCTGACCCTACAGCAACTTCTTCCCATGCTGGGCAAGGAGTGTTGGCTGGTAACTCTAGATCTCAAGGAGGCATACCTGCACGTCCCCATGACCAAATTGCAGAAGATACCTCAGATTTCTTGCAGGATCAGAGCATTATCAATTCTCAGCATTGCCCTTTGGCTTATCTACTGCCCAGAGTATTCACAAAATGCCTGGCATCAGTAATCGCTCATTGCAGGCTACAGGGAATCCAAATTTATCCATACCTGGACGACTGCCTGTTACAAGCGGACTACAAAAGCAAGCTGACAACAGATTTACAGAGAGTCATTTGCTTACTACAAGCCCTGGGATACACAGTCAATTTAAAAAAGTCAAGACTGATACCATCCCAGACAAGAACATTCTTGGGTGTGGAATTGGACACAGTAAAACAAATGGCATTCCTAACTGCAGAAAAATAAGCACAACTCCCTCTTTACTTCTTGGCATTAACAAAGCAGCACAAACTAACAGCAAGAAAAGTACTGCAGGCCTTGGGCTTCATGGCATCATGCATAATCCTGGTCCCCCATGCCAGACTGCATATGAGAAAACTACAGTGGTACCTAAAGAATTTATGGTCTCAACACAGGTACAGCTTAGAAACCGAAATCCCACTAATCCCATGCCTGAAACAAGAGTTCCTATGGTGGGCTCAAGCATGCCAGTCAAACCCAGGCTTGCCCTTCCACAACTTTCAAGCAAACCAAACCATCACAATGGGCGCCTCAGACCTAGGCTGGGGCGCACATGTTGGACAAGTGCATACAAGGATTGTGGACTCCAGACCAGCTGCACCTGCACATAAACCAAAAAGAAATGCTGGCAGTAAAACTAGCAATCCAGAAATTCAAACCATTCCTCAAAGAAGGCCATTTAATGATAAGGACAGACAACACCACAGTCATGTGGTACATCAACAAACAGGGAGGCACTCATTCATATCCCCTATGCAGAATGACTCTGGACCTTTGGAATATGGCTCTGAGCTACAACATCCAGTTACAGGCAATATTTGTGCCGGGAAAAGAAAACACCCTAGCAGACATGTTAAGCAGAACCACCTCGGATGCTCACGAATGGATGCTACACCCGGACATCTTCAAGGCCATCACAAAGAAATGGGGAATGCCACAAATAGACCTATTCGCATCCCCACTCAATCACCAGCTCAAAAAATTCTGCACAAGGACATGCCACCCACTAGCATGGAAGGTAGACTCTCTATCCTTCAGTTGGAAAGGCCTGCATATGCATTTCCACCTCTTCCTTTGATGCACAAGGTACTACTGAAAATCAAAGAGGAACGTCCAAGGATAATTCTGATAGCTCCGAATTGGCCAAGACAACACTGGTATCCTTTGCTGAAGAGCATGTCTCAGGGGAGAATGTGGCCAATACCCCTGATGCCTTTGATGTTAACTCAGAACAACTACAACATCATGCACCCAAACCTAAAAACCTTGCAACGCCTGGAACATCACATAACAGCTACTAACCCAGACTTATCCCAAAGGGTTAAAGACATTATCCTTGAAGCCCGCAGACCTTCAACAAGAAGGAACTATGCAGGAAAATGGAAAAGGTTTGTCATTTGGAGTACTGAAAGAGGAAAAGATGTCTCGAACATAGATATTGCTAACATCCTGGAGTACTTGGCAGAGCTTCTACATACGGGCCTGTCCTATTCCTCCATCAAGATACATGCATCAGCTATTTCCGCAGAATACAGCTTGATCCACCTGTCTTTTCGCATCCTCTACTCAGGCAATTCCTCAGAGGGATCAAGAATGTAAAACCTCCTAGGAAACCACCATTACCAGCATGGGACTTGAACTTTGTGCTAGAAAAATTGACACTCCCTCCATTTGAACCAGCAGCAACAGCAGATCTTCAACACCTATCATGGAAAACTGCTTTCCTACTGGCAATTACTTCAGCAAGGAGGGTTTGAACTACAGGCCTTAATGGCAGTACAACCCTTCCTAATCTTCCATCAAGATAGAGTGTCCATGAGAACTAATCCTACATTTATGCCTAAGGTGGTATCCAGAGTGTCTTTAAACCAGGCAATCCACCTACCTACCTTCTTTCCCAATCCACAGAACAGGGGGGAAAGGCTGCTGCATACCTTGGATGTACATAGACAGTTACGCTACTACCTGGACAGAACCAAAAGTAACAGAAAAACTGACCAGCTTTTAGTAGCCTATGCAACAGGAAGGGAAGGAAAAGCAATTTCCAAACAGACAATCTCCAAATGGATAGGAAATTGCATAAGATTCTGTTACTCCTACCATGGAAAACCAGTTCCACAGAACATAAGACCTCATTCTACAAGGGCTACAGCCACTACCACAGCTTTCTTACGAGGAGTGGCAACCAAGGACATTATTGAGGGCTACTTGGACCTCCGTGCATACATTTGCCAAGCATTATAATTTACCTCTATACTCTAGATCCCGAGCAGGGTTTGCCACTGCTGTATTGCAAGGGATCCTAACTACACCATAATTCTTCTTCCTCCTCCCCTAGTTTGGCTATGGTATTCTACCCATTTGTTATGACTGCAGATGCATCCTTGAAGGACATAGTACAGTTTTGTACCTACCATAAATGTAGATGTCCGAACAGGATAGCATCTGCAGTCAGGATTACCCACCCTCCTTCCCCTCTGTGGTACTCCTAGGGTATTTACCCTCCTAATAGCTAGCTGGGGGGGAGTCTCTTATGGTGTATTTGTTTGTATATATGTACATATATGCTTATTTTTTGTGTTTGCCTTCTACTATTTTGGAAACATTGGCATTTATCCAAAATTTAGCTTTCCTAGAGGGCAACTGGCATCTGGGGCAAGAAACACTGAGGAAAATGGCGTCGGCTGATGCCTTTATACCCGAAGACCAGCAGAGATGACGTCGGGTGAAGTGCGACATCAGCCGAAGCCGGACCCAGACTTTGGAATCCGGCCGACCGAACGGCTGCCTGACGACAGGACAACCCATTTGTTATGACTGCAGATGCTATCCTGTTCGGACATCTACATTTATGGTAGGTACAAAACTGTACTTTACACATCCACAGCCCCACTTCTCTTGGTATGGCTGGCAATACCACCTGTCCATTACAGCCACCATCAAGGTGCAGTTCATGGCGATTTCAAGTGTTTATGTTGTATGCAAAAGTATTGCAATAACTTCGCTGAAAATTTCCAAAGCTTTCTTGAAAGGTACCTTTCTGTTAAGACTTCCCATTAGAGATCCAGCACCTGCATGGGACGTCATCACTTTGCTGCAAGCTCTGACACAGTCCCCTTTGAACCCACATCCACAGCAGATCTCAAATGTCTTACCTGGAAAATGATTTTTCTAGGGGTAGTAACATCAGCTACAGGAATCTTTGAGCTGTAGGCTCTGTTACATAAGCCTCTGTATCTGGTGTTTCGGAAAGAGAGTGTCCCTTAAAACTAATGGATCTTTTTTCCCCTAAAGTGGCATCCAAAGTAAATCTAAACCATTCCATGAACTTGCCTGTATTTTTCCCCAGATTTGCTAACAAGGGAGCGTACTTGTTGCATATGTTAGATGTCCACAAGCAGCGTAGATTCTACATTCACAGAACAAAACAGTTCAAAAGAGATTAACAGGTGTTCACTTTATAAACCAAAGGTGACAAAGGCTGTTACTAAGGTTACTTTGTCCAGATGGTTGTCAGATTATCTGTTTTGTCTGTAATAAGTTATCTTTACCAGGTAAACCAAAAGGCTTATTCAGCTATAGTAGTTTCCACTTCGACAGCCTTTCACAGAGGACTGTCTATTGATGACATTTGTGTTGTGGCCACTTGAGCTATAGTACCCACCTTTATGTCTCTCTCTAAGCTGAACACTCAATCCACGTATTGTTCATCTTTTAGTACCGCCATACTAAGAATGTCCTTCCTTGATACCACCCAGTTTGGCAGTTTGGTATTCTGTCCCCTACAATTGAAATGGACAAAAATAGCATTGGATATGAAAGTTAAGTGCTTACCAAAACTTAAGGTCTGTGTTGTCTGATTTTTATCCATTTCAAACTCCCTTCATCACACCCCCTTCCAGATTCATCACCTATGACATGGAGATGATTGAGCAGACTTTTACTTCCTGTCTGTGCACAGTCATGTGAGACTGTCCCCACTACTCCTCAACAGGTTGGCACCATCTAATTTAGGACCTCCTCCTTTAGGATGGTTCCTTCTCTAGCATGTTTCTGATATCAAATGGGGACAAACTCTATCAGAGCAACTAAGGTGGAGTCGAGGGAATTATGGGTAGGGAGGAATCAGAACCCTGGATCCAGTGAAGTTTCAAAGGCGATGCTGAGGTCATATCCAGTTGGATCCAACAATCCGTATGTTTGAACAGCACTAAAATTAGTCAAGGTGGATCTAATGTTATGGTAAGTACATAACTTTCATGTATAGTGCTTTGCAAGCTACAGGGTATCCATATTTTTCCATATTTATACTACTTGCTTATATTTGCATAGTCATTTTGAAGTGTCAGGAATCTCTCTCTCTCTCACTTGGGTGAGAAATCTCTAACACAAGCTTTGATGCCAAGAAAACAGTCAAAATTCTTTCTTGACTTCCTCACACAGGATTATTTTCCTGTGATGTCAACAAGACACCTCAGTTCAAAGAGCTTTTCTTCAATATGAAAAAGTAGATCCTTATTTAGATCTGTTTCTAAGGTTTTCCACTCAAACTTTGGTCACTGTAAGGGAATACCTTAAGAGTTTGGGTCTCGTGACATCTAATATTCTCATACCCCTGACAAGACTCCACATGAGAAGGATAATTGGGTATCTGAAATCTCTTTGGTCCCAGCATCAACATCTTATGTCTTTTCAAATCCCAGTGTTGGTTTGTCAAAAGAGAATTTCTTTGATGGAGACCAGATATCCTTAAATCCAGGTCTCCCTTTCTCCCTGCTTGCTCCAAAGCAGTCAGTCACAAGAGATTCCTCATACTTTGCTTGGGGAGCAGTTTGAGGAGAAATAAAAGTGCAGGAGTGTGGGACACCAAGGACAGATGCAAACACACAAATGTCTACAAGATGCTTGACCCTGATCAAGGCGCTTAACTTTCTGAACCATCTTTGTCCCCAGGACCTCTTCAAAGTGGTTTCAGGTAGTACCAAAATCTTGTAGTACATCAAAAATCAAGGGGGAACCAGGTTGTACCCCCTTTACAGACTAGCCTCATTAGCTTGGGATATGGCTTCACAGCACATTCTCACACTACAGGCATCCTACATTCCATCAGATCAAAATTGTGTGGCAGACAAGCTGAGCAGGACCAGGGCAGAACCTCCCAAATGGAAACTAGATCATGAGATCTTCCAACATTTGATTCACCTGTGGAGAGTTCCTCAAGTAGACCTTTTTGCATCCTCTTTGAACAATTAACTGGCAAGATTCTGTTCCAGGACCCCATTCAAAAAGGTCTTGAAGACATATGTCTTTTCTTTTTATTGGACAGGAATGTCCCTTTGTGTTTTTATACCCTTTCCACTAATATCTAGACTACTAAAGATTTAGAAGACCCCCCCCCCCCCCAAGGTCTTTGTAGTGACTCCTTTCTGGTCTAGGCAACTGTGTTTCTCCCTTTTTTCAGTAATGCTGACTACCTAAATGATGAGGTCTTAATTCCTCTTAGTCATCTATTTTCTGAAGATGTGCCGCTCGACCTGCTACTAGAAAAAAATTAATGGAGGCCAGAAGACCTGCTACTAGAAAAAAAATATTTTAGCAAATGGAAAATGTTTTCTAGTGTCAGTGTCAGTGACATAACCAGCACCCATTCAGGGCTAGTTGTTCTCTGGTTTGACAATATTTGTGTGAGTTACTATCCTATGCCCTTTCTTATTCCTCTGTCAGGGTTCATTTATCATCCATTTCAGCATGTCTTCCCATAGATCCTCCTCTTTCAAGGCAGTGTCATGCCAAAATGCTCTGGAAAGGAGTTTTACATAAGAGGCTCCAAGTAAACTGGTGGCCCTTCCTTGGGAGCTTAATTTTGTGTTAGAGAAGCTAACACTTAATTTGAACCAGCTAATCTGGCTGATTTTAGGTTCTTAACATGGAAAACAGTGCTACTGATTGCTCTGACTTGTGCAAGAATGGTATCTGAGTTGCAAACTCTTATAGTAAGCCAACTCTACCTCATTTTCCATAGGGCTGTTGTCTCTTGAGAAACCTGTCTTTTTATGCTTAAAGTGGTATCCAAGTTTGCTTTAAGCCAAACTGTTTGGTTCCCCATTTCTTTACTGAACCTAACAATGGAGGAGACAGGATACTCCTTACCTTGGATGTCCACAGGCAACTCTGATACTATCTTGACAGAACTGTATCTTTCACATCTTCGGATCAATTGTTTATTTGTTATAAAGCTAAGAAGGGACAACATGTGTCAAAACAGACTGTTTCCAAATGGTTGTCTAAGGCTATTATATTACCTTTTGTTATACTCACCGTAACAAATGTATTCCAGGCATGGTCAAGACCCTTTACGAGGGCTTTGGCCTCATCTGTGGATTTTTGGAAAGGGTTGAATTCTAGAAATACTCCAGAAGCTGATACTTGGTCCTCTGTACATACTTTTAAAAAGTACTATTAAGCTTGATTCATTCTCTACATCCAGATCAAGCTTTGATAGGACCATTCTCCAGGGGGTCCTGGACTCTTTCTTCTATCTCACAAATGTAGTTAGTTAAGATAATCTACCCATATAACCAAGGCTACTGCAACAGTGATCAGTATGATGAAGGTAATACTGTTGTGTAAGTTAAACTTAACATAACAGTAGATGTTTGAATTATCAGTGCAGCAGTAGCCACTCCCTTCCTCCTTTCATCCTCCTTTCAGACCATTTTAAAAAGATAATAAACAAGATGGTATCGCTGCAGTCAGTCCATCACGAATTTACTGTTCAGACCACTTTACTGTTCAGACCACTGTGTACTGAGAATGATTAAGTGCTTTCATCCATTAAATATGTGGACTTCATCAGAATCAAATCAGTTGTGAAGAAGAGGAACTTGTGTACAAAACCTTAAGCTAATTAAAAGCAATTTGAATAATTAAAACAACCATCCACAAACTTTAAAGGGACCATACTCTTGAAATGTACAATATGAAACATAGCTTACATGAAAACTATTAAATAAAAATACACTATGTAAAAACTTGCATAAAAATCAAACATGTAAAAGTCAAATATATCAATACTAGCATAACTATCAAAATTAGATCTTATATGTAATATTGGTTGAAGGGAAAATTTTCATTAATGCCTGGGCAATGTGAAGCATTCAATTTTAATTGCCACTTAATTTCTTTTTCTTCCAAAAGAGCCTTAGCATTTCCCCTCTCGTATTATCTTTAATTTGTTCTAAAATGGGAAAATTGCACCCAGTGCAACTAGGGCTTGTTCATAAGATGTTTAGAAAGGGCATTATTAAGGATGTTCTTAGTGTTTCACTGTTGCAGTCATTACATTTGGGTTATCTGCTTGCAGGCAGCCCTCAGTTGGCCTGATTAACAAAGTCTTGGGTCCTGCGTCGGTTGCTGTCCCTTCTTCCATGATGTCAGGTTGTCAGGGGTATAAAACATGTAGCTGACGCCATTACCCCAGTCTTTCTTGCCGTGCGGTGCCCGAAGCAGAAGCAGTTCGCAAGTGCCAGTCGGCCGACTCATGAAATTTTCGTTTTTGAGTTTCAGAACCAAAGTCTTCAACTAAAGCCAAGTACCCCGTTGGGGAAACTTTTTCTTGCTCCTTACAGATGTCAGTAAAAGTTAATAATTGCATTACTTGTGGAAAGCAAATACCTCATAAAGATTTTCATTTGTACTGTATTCCTTGCCTAGGCCCTGACCACAAAGTACCTTGCTGTCGGTTTGTGCTTTATTTAATCAGCTCACTATCCGTCGTCGGTATATTTTCGCCTCTAAATATTTCGGTTTTCGGTTTAATTATCCAGAAATGTTATCGGTTAGCCATCCGACTACCGGGATTCCAAAAAAACGCAAAGATAGACAGGCCACCGAGGTCCAAAACTGCCGACGACGCTTCTCCTAAGTCAGTCGCCAGTTCGCTTTCGCCGCCCCCGATACCTGCTACTTCTGATTCGCAGGCCTCTACTGAGACCCATTCGGAGTCCAGTATGCCGCAAGATGCTTCAACTATGGAACCTGCGGATGTCTGTACCTTGGATGAGTCCGGAGCCGCTGTGCAGCTTCTGAGGGTGTATTCAGGCCTACGGACTTGCATATTAAACTGACGCCTCCTTCTTTACTTAGGCCTAAATCTCGATCTATGCCTAAAAAACTACACCCAGGCCACATACTCAGGCCTCTATGCCTAAAAAACAAATAAGAATGGCTGAAGATCTAATAACTCTAATCAGGGGTAGCCAACCCCCCCCCCCCTTTCTAAGAGGCCTAGGACTGAAGTTGATAATGAATCTTCTGATCAGGATTCTGTTTGTTCTGATTCTTCTGATTGTCTGGATTTGCCCTTATCTACTTATGAAGATTCTGATGCAGAGGACTCCATTCCCTCTGCTTCCCCTCCTGAGGATTTTTCTTTTGGGGAAACCTTACATGCTCTAAGGGAGCATTTCCACTGGGAAAGCCAGTATTCTTCTGATTCAAAAAAAAGCGGCTTAGGGATTTCCTTCTCCTACCTCAGTATAGGCCTTTAGCTATTCCTCCTGTACTAGACATTGTTGATGATGCTTTTTCGGAATCTAGTTCGGCTCCTGATTCCCTGCCTCCTGCTCCCAGAAAACCTGACAGATACTACAGGGTCCCTGAGTCCCACAAGTTCCTTTTTAAAAATCCTATTGCAGATCCAGAGACTATTTCACAGTAGCCCAAGGGCATTAAGGCTTCTACTGCTAAAAATCCTACCCCTTCTGATAGAGACTCCAGGGTGCTGGATAGATGGGATAAGAAGGTTTGCACTTCTGCAACCTTGGCCGTTAGGGCTTTAAACTGCCAGTTTTGTATGTTAAAGTATCAGCAACATGTTATTGGACTGCTTAAACAGAAAATGATGTTGATTCCTGACTGTGTGGAAAATAAAGAATTACAGGATTTAATACATTCTTCTGAACAAGTTGGAAAACATTTTGCAATGTGGTTTTGATTCATTAGAGGCCTCTTGCAGGGCTGCTGTTACTGGGTCTGTTCTCAGAAGGCATGCTTGCTCAAGGAGCAGTCTTTGCCTGATCATGTTAAAGCTAAGTTGTTGGATGCTCCTTTAAGTCAGGGCTGCCTGTTTGGCAACAAGGCTGAGGAAGTTCTTAAAAAGATGGAAGATAAAGCTAAATCCATGCAAACTGTTAAAGATTTTTTTTACAAGTTCAGCCTCCTAGATTTAGTAGGCACTGGCCGTCTGAGAATTGGTCCTTTCTAGCCCCTTCCAGGTCTTTTCAAGCCAAATCCAAACACAGCAAAAGCCCCAGGTTTCAGTCCCAGGGGACACACAGAACTAAGCAGTGGAGGGGGCCTCCACTTCCAAATCTGGGAATAATAAGACCCCCCCCCCAATGGTAAACTGTCTCAATGACTTCCTTTTAAAATTTCCAAGCACTTATCAGCTGACTGCCCCTTTGGGGGGAAAGATTACTCTTCATGCAACGAATTGGGAACTCATTACCCAGGACAAATGGGTTTTAAATATAGTGTCCCAGGGATACAGATTTCACTTCCACACATTGCCAACACCAACCGGGTGGCCGGACCTACCCCCAGATCAGTGGGCAGAGGTCCAAAAACAAGTACTTTCTCTCTTAAGCATGGAGGCTATTCAACTGGTACCAGAAAAGGAAGAGGGACAAGGTTTCTACTCAAGACTTTTCCTGGTACCCAGAAAAGGCAATTCATGGCGTCTTATCCTGGACCTGTCTGCTCTAAACACCTATTTGGAAATTTCAAAATTCAAGATGCTGACTCTTCACCAATTACTTCCTATGCTAGGCAAAGATGCCTGGTTGGCAACACTTGACTTAAAAGAACCATACCTGCACATCCCAATCAGGGAATCTTGCAGAAGATACCTATGCTTCAAAGCAGGCTACACGCATTATCAGATGTTCTTCGTGTTTCACTGTTGCAGTCATTACATTTTGGTAATCCTGCTGGCAGATTGCCCTCAGTCGGCCTGAATTCCAAAGTCCTGGGTCCTGCGTCGGCTGCTGTCACCCCTTCCCTAACGTCAGGTCGTCAGGGGTATAAAAGATGTGGCCGACGCCATTTTCTTTAGTCTTTCTTGCCACGCAGTGCCCAAAGCAGAAGCAATTCGCAAGTGCCGGTCGGCCGACTCCTGAGATTTTCGTGTTCGAGTTTCAGATCCGAAGTCTTCAATAAAGCTAAGTACCCCGTTGGGGAAACTTTTTTCTTGCTCCAGACTGATGTCAGAAAAAGTTAATAATTGTATTTCTTGTGGAAAGCAAATACCTCATAAGGACTTTCATTCTTACTGTATTCCTTCCCTAGGCCCTGATCACAATGTTTCTGGTTGTCGGTTTTGTGCTAGATTTAACCAACGCACTATTAAGCATCGGCATAATTGTGCTTTAAACTATTTTGGACACAGGTTTAATTATCCAGAAATGTGGTTGGATAGCCATCTGACTACCGGAGTTCACAAAAAATGCAAAGAAAAGGAGAGAGATGGACAACCGAGGCCCAAAACCGACGACAAAGCTTCTAAACCAGTCGGCAGTTCGCCGGTTCTCAGTGAGGTGCTTTCACAGCCCCTGACTCCTGCTGCTTTAGAGTCGCAGGCCGCTACCAACTCCCACGTGGAGTCAGCCTTGCCACTGGAAACTCAAAGTATTGCAGCCTCGGATACTATTCCCTCAGATGGGTCTAGAGCCACTGAGCAGGCACCGGCTTCTGAAGGTGTATTCAGACCTAACCATCTTTACATTAAACCAACTTCAGCTTCAAAGGCAAAGACTAAAGCACCTTCTAAAGCAAAGAAACAAACTCAAGAGCCATGTGGTCAGGTCTCTATGCCCAAAAAACAGATGCTCAAAATGGCCGAAGACTTGATTACCTTGATCAGGGGGTTCCCATCCCCCTCCTGATAAGAGGCCTAGGCAGGAGACTGACTATGAATCTTCAGATCAGGTTTCCATTTCTTCTGATTCCTCTTCTGATCAGGAATATTCTTTTCCCCCCATGAGGATCCTGATGCTGAAGAAATCTATACCTTCGGCTTCTCCTCCAGAGGGCTATTCTTTTGGGGAAACCTTGCATACCGTGAAGGGAGCATTTCCACTGGAGAGCCAAGATTTTTCAGTATCTAAAAAGAGGCTCAGGGATTTCCTTTTACTACCTCAACACAGGCCACTAGCCATTCCACCTGTGTTAGACATTGTAGATGTGTTTTCGGAGTCTAGTCTTACCCCTGACTCCTTACTGTTAAGTCGGACGGATATTATAGGGTTCCTGACTCTCATAAATTCCTTTTTAAAAACCCTGCTGCAGACCCAGAAACTATTTCTCAGGATCCTAAAGGAGTTAAGGCTTCCACTGCAAAAAACCCTACCCCCTCTGACAGAGATTCTAAGGCACTGGAAAGATGGGGAAAAAGGTTTACACATCTGCTACCTTGGCTATAAGGGCCTTAAACTGTCAGTTTCATATGCTCAAATATCAGCAACATGTCATGGCATTGCTTAAACAGAAAATGTTAAACTCTGAATGTGCAGAAAACAAGGGAATGCAGGATTTATTGCATGCATCTGAACAAGTTGGAAAGCATACTTTGCAATGTGGTTTTGATTCTTTGGAGGCCTCCTGCAGGGCCGCAGTTACGGGTTCTGTAATTAGGAGGCATGCTTGGTTAAAGGAACAAAATCTGCCTGATCATGTCAAAGTTAAATTATTAGATGCACCTTTACAGCATGACACTTTGTTTGGTGTTAAGGCAGAAGAGGTGTTAAAGAAAATGGAGGACAAAGCTAAATCTATGCAAATGGTCAAAGATTTTTTACAAGTACAGCCACCTAGGTTTAGTAGATACTGGCCAACAAAAAAATTGGTCCTTTCCTGTGTCAGACAGACCTCAAAGGGGCAGATCCCAGGCGCAAGGTTCATAAAGGTCAAAGCAATGGGGTGCTTCATCCTCCAAAGTTGGAGAAGACAAATCACAACCATACAGGAAACAGTCCCAATGACTTCCCCCTGCCTGCACCAAGCACTTATCTCCTGGCAGCGCCCTTAGGGGGAAAATTAGCACTTTTTTCTCAAAATTGGCACATTATAGCCCAGGACAAGTGGGTTTTAAATATCGTGTCACAAGGCTACAAGTTCCATTTCCATACCCTGCCAAGGACAAACGGCTGGCCAGATCTGCCAAAAAATCAATGGGCAGAGGCACAAAAACAAGTCTCATCCCTCATGGACATGGGGGCCATTCAACAAGTACCAGAGCAAGAGCAGGGGCAAAGATTTTACTCGACTGTTCTTGGTACCCAGAAAGGACAAGGCCTGGAGGCCAGTACTGGACCTATCTATTCCATGGGACCAGATGGTGTCCCAGGCTGTCATACGCGAGCTCCAAAAGGAATTAACCCCGCATCTTAATACCCTGTTCAGTCTCAGCCTCTCCACAGGATATGTGCCCATAGAATGGCACACGGCAATGGTGGTCCCGCTACACAAGGGTGAGGCCACAACTGACCCTGGGAGCTACCGACCAATAAGCCTGACCAGTCTGATCTGTAAGGCTATGGAGCGAATCATTATGGAACTCATAAATGGAGAGATTGGGAACCTCCAGTCGCTGGACCCCACACAGTTTGGCTTCGTCAAGGGCAGATCATGCCTCCTGAACCTGGTGGATTTCTTTGAGACAGTTACTCAGGCTATAGATAAGGGAAAGGAGGTACACACGTCTTACCTTGACCTTGCTAAAGCATTTGACACCATTCCCCATTCAGGTATTATTGATGAGCTCACCAGGCTGGGTATAAACCCTTATGTCACAAGATGGATCGCAAACTGGCTCTCAGACAAATCCCATAAAGTAAGAGTAGCGGGATCTATGTCCCAATCCAGACCAGTAACGAGTAGTGTGCCTCAGGGCTCTGTCTGGCATATACTTCTCAGAAGTACAGGCAAGCACGGAAGGGCTGTGGCTGACTAAGTTTGCGGACGACAGCAGACTGGGTGCTATAATAGAGTCTCCGGCAGACATGGAGATCCTCCAGAAGGGCCTAAATGAGACTGTTGCATGGTGTCAAAGCCATGGTCTCAAGCTAAATGCAAAAAAATGCGTAGTAATCCCCTTTGGAAAAAACAGAGTACCGGCAAACTACAACATAGGAGGTAATCCCCTGAAATCTAAAGAAGAAATAAGGGATCTAGGGACCCAAGTAGATAGTCAGCTTTCCTTTGATAACCATGTTGCCAAAGTGGTTAGAAAATCCTTCTATGTGACCCATCTGATCACGAAAGGGTTCGCATCAAGATCTAAGGATGTAATGGTGCCCCTCTACTCTTCCCTCATCAGACCCATTATTGAGTACAATGAACCAATTGGAATGTACCTGGCTAGACATCTCCAGCAGCTGGAGAGACCACAAAGGCACCTAACCAAGAGGATTACTGGCCTCAAACAGTTGCCCTATGCAGCATGAATGAAAAAGCTAAGACTGTTCTCTGTTGCATACCGCTTTCTCACAGGCGATCTCTGTCTAACGTACAGAGCCATGTCCAACCCAGAATTGTTGAACATGCTCCATCTTAGCAAAACCAAATCTACTCGAGCTACACGCTCTAGGGATATAAACCTCAACACAACAATGAATAGAACATGCTGGAGGGATAGATTCCCTTCGTAGAGACTTCCCTTACTATGGAACAGGGTCCCGATTAACATAAGATGGAGCCCCTCACTATCACTCTTCAAGAGAACCTTGATGAGTGGATGGGTAACAGAAAGTTCACACCGGGGATCACACCAACAGCACTACTAGATAGGGGCCAAGGGTACTAGCTGCTAGTACAAGGGTCTAGGGAATTACTAAAGGGGCTGTGAATACCGCACAACGTGGCTGGGCTAATATATGCCTTTGGGCAGATAGCCCAGTACCAACCTATGAACACATTCCTGGATATACCAAAATTCAAGATGTTGACTTTGCAGCAACTTCTGCCCATGCTGGGCAAGAGCGCTTGGCTCGTGACCTTAGACCTAAAAGAGGCATACCTGCATGTCCCAATCAGACAAATATGCAGAAGATACCTCAGATTCAAGGCTGGCTCAATGCATTACCAGTTCTCTGCACTGCCCTTTGGCTTATCTACTGCACCCAGGGTATTTGCAAAGTGCTTGGCACCAGTAATTGCATTCTGCAGACAGAGGAATACAAATATATCCTTACTTGGACGACTGTCTAATTCAATCAGAGAACAAGGACATTCTTCTACAGCATCTGACATTTGTGACGACTTCTAACATGCCTAGGGTACACAGTCAACAAAAAGAAATCAAAACTAGTACCCTCTCAAGAGAGAATATTCCTGGGTGCAAGCTTAAATACAACTGCCCAGATGGCTTATCTCACGCCAGACAAAGGCAACTTGACTACCTATTTCAAAATGTTGGCAACAAAGGCCCAGTTATCTGCAAGAAAAATTTGCAGGCTTTGGGCTTCATGGCATCCTGCATCCTACTAATTCCATATGCAAGACTGCATATGAGGAAACTTCAATGGTACCTAAAAAGTGTTTGGACTCAATATTGCCACAGCCTGGAAACTATGATCACTCTCATTCCCTGCCTGCAACAGGAGTTTCGATGGTAGGAAAAGGCTTGTCACCAAAACAAGGGACAGCCATTCACATTACCCCCAGCCAGGCAGACACTAACAATGGATGCATCAGATTATGCCTGGGGGGCCCACATGGCTGGAAGATGCATTCAGGGCACATGGACCTCAAACCAAATGCATCTATGTATCAGTCAAAAAGAGATGCTAGCTGTTCAAAATGTCCTGACAGCCTTCAAGGACCTACTTCATCCAGGACAACTACTGATGGACAACACCACGGTCATGTGGTATATAAACAAGCAGGGAGGCACACATTCTTACCCCCTTTGCAGATTAGCCATGACGTTGTAGGACACAGCATTGACTTACCAAGTACATCTGCAGGCACAATTCCTGCCAAGAAGGAAAAATGCTCTGGCAGACGAACTAAGCAGAAACTTCATGGATCCCCACTAGTGGCAGCTGGATCCACAAGTCCTCCGCATGATAACAAGGAAATGGGGATGCCCGGACATAGATCTATTTGCCTCCCCTCACAACTACCAACTAAAAAGATTCTGCACAAGGATTTATCATAGACAAGCCTGGAAAGTGGACGCCCTATGTTTCATCTGGAAAAACCTATCAGTATGTGCCTTTCCCCCACTGCCTCTCCTCCCCAAGGTACTCCTAAAGGTCAGACAGGAGAAGCCAAAGATGATACTGATTGCCCCAGACTGGCCCCACCAGTACTGGTTTCCAGTCCTAAAGAACTTGTCTCAATGCCCAGCTTGGACCTTACCTCAGATACCTCCTCATCTGTCCCAGCAAAACAATTAGATCCTGCACAGCCAACTCAGGACTTTAAACCTGGCAGCATGGTGGATAATGTAGTCATACAAAGCACACCTCTCAGTAAAGCTGTGATGGATGTCATTCTGGAGTCCAGAAGGCCTAGTACTAGAAAATCTTATGCTGGAAAATGGAAGAGATTCTGTGCTTGGAGCCAGGCACAAGGAACTGATACAGCTGTGCCACATATTCCTCAGAGTTTACAATACTTAACTGAGATGCTGGACAAAGGCCCATCTTTTTCATCTATTAAAATTCATGCCTCTGCCATTTCGGCTCATTACTGTACAGAGCCCACCAATCTTTTCTCATCCCTTATTAAAGCAGTACCTCAGAGGAGCCAAAAATTTAAGGCCTCCAAGGAGATCACCGATGCCTGCATGGGACCTCAACTATGTCTTGGAAAAACTCACCCTGCCTCCTTTTGAGCCAGCTGCTACTGCTGATATAATGCTTTTATCTTGGAAAACAGCTCTGCTCCTAGCAATAACTTCTGCAAGACGAGTTTCTGAGCTACAGGCACTCATGGCTGTGGAACCTTTTATCATTTTTTATCCAGCCAAGGTCTCTCTGAGGGCAAACCCAACATTTATGCCTAATGTGATGTCCAGTGTGGCTCTTAACCAAACTATTCATCTGCCAACTTTTTATCCAAATCCACAGAACAAGGGGGAGATAATTCTGCATTCTTTGGACGTACACAGCTTAGATTCTACTTGGATAGAACCAAAGTTTTCAGAAAGACAGAGCAATTACTAGTGGCATATGCTGCAGGATCACAAGGAAAGGCTATCTCAAAGCAGACTATTTCAAAGTGTATAGACCACTGCATTAGTTTCTGCTATTTTCAACTTGGCAAGCCAGTGCCTAAGGGCATTAGGCCACATTCAACCTGAGCTGCAACCAGTTCAGCAGCATTTCTCAGGGCAGTACCAACCAAGGACATTTTAGAGGCTGCTACTTGGAGTTCAGTGCACACCTTTACAAAACACTATCATCTGCCACTCTGCTCTAAATCCTGGGCAGACTTTGCCACTGCAGTTCTGCACGGCCTCATAGCCACTCCTAACGCGGCTTAGCTCCAGCCTCCCAATCATAGCTTTGGGACTCTACCCAAATGTAATGACTGCAACAGTGAAACACGAAGAACATAGTACAGTTTTGTACACTTACCATAAATGTAGATGTTTGAGTGTATTCACTGTTGCAGTCCAGGTTACCCACCATCCCCCTTTCTTCTGATGGAACATATCTTTCCTTCTCTGATTTATATAACCTATGTGATGTATTTGCTTGTAGATGAAGGTAAAGTTTATATTGGTGCATTTATTTATATATATATATATATATATATATATATATATACACACACACATTTTGGCTACCCTTTTAGGGGGCACCTGACATCTGGGGCAAGAAAAACTAAAGAAAATGGCGTCAGCTGCATCTTTTATATCCCTGATGACATGACATCAGGGAAGGGGCGACAGCAGCCGACGTAGGACCCAGGACTTTGGAATTCAGGCCGACTGAGGGCAACCTGCCAGCAGGATTACCTAAATGTAATGACTGCAACAGTGAATACACTCGAACATCTACATTTATGGTAAGTGGACACAACTGTACTTTCTCTGCACTGCCCTTTGGCTTGTCTACTGCGCCCAGGGTATTCACAAAGTGCTTAGCTCCAGTTATTGCATTTTGCAGGCAAAGAAATTTTCAAATATACCCATACCGGGACGATTGCCTAATTCAGGCAGAAAGCCAGGACATACTTTTGAATCATCTGGCCTTTGCACTTGTCTGGGGTACACCATAAACGAAAAGAAGTCACACCTGGTACCCTGTCAACAAATTATATTCCTGGGAGCAAGCTTGAATACAATTTCCCAGATGGCTTACCTCACACCAGAGAAACAAATCCATTTGACAAACTACTTCATACAAGTGGCCACAAAAACTCTTATCTGCAAGACAAATACTGCAAGCCCTGGGGTTCATGGCCTCCTGCGTTCTTCTAATTCCATATGCAAGACTGCATATGAGGAAACTACAGTGGTATCTAAAAAGCATATGGTGTCAGCATTGTCAAGACCTGGAAACAATGATTCCTAGACTTCCTTTGGTGGGCAGAGACCTGCCACCAAAACAAGGGACTACCTTTCACACCACCCTCTGCCACCCAAACCCTAACAGACGCATCAGGCTGTGCATGGGGGGCTCACCTGGCAGGGAAGTGCATTCAGGGCAGATGGAACCAAAGTCAAATGCACCTGCATATCAATCAAAAAGAAATGTTAGCTGTACAGAATGCTCTGACAGCCTTCAAGGACCACATTCTTCCAGGACAACTAATGGTAAAGACGGACAACACTAGTGTTATGTGGTTCATAAACAAGCAGGGGGGAACACATTTTTACCCCCTCTGCACACTAGCCATGGCATTGTGGAACACCGCCTTGAGCTACCAAGTGCACCTACAAGCTCAATTCCTGCCAGGAAAATTAAATACACTGGCAGACGGACTAAGCAGAAACCTCCTGGACCCACACGAGTGGAAACTGGAACCAAGGATTTTCATCATGTTGACAAGCAAATGGGGGAGCCCAGATATAGACCTGTGTGCCTCTCCCCAGAACTACCAATTGGACAAATTTTGCACAAGGACTCCCCACAAACAAGCTTGGAAAGTGGATGCTCTGTCCTTCAGCTGGAATAACCTATCAGTCTATGCCTTCCCCCTCTGCCTCTGCTCTCCAAAGTACTACTAAAAATAAAACAGGACAAACCAAGGATGAGTTTGATTACTCCAGACTGGCCGCGCCAACACTGGTACCCCCTCCTGCGCAGTGTGTCATGGTTATTTCCATGGCACCTGCCTCAGACTCCTTCCCTGCTGTTTCAGCAGGAGAGCCAGATTCTGCATCCTCAGCTTCTAACACTGAACCTTGCAGCCTGGCTAATTACTTAATCTCTCCTTTACTATCCCTCAGCAAACCTGTGATGAATATCATTTTAGAGGCAAGGAGGCCCAGTATTAGAAAATCTTATGCTGAAAAATGGAAAAGATTTTGTGCCTGGCACCAATCTCAAGGGATGAGCACAGCAGTGCCCAATTTACCTCAGATTTTACAATACTTAACTGAGTTGCTTCACAAGGGCCTGTCTTTTTTTTCCTCCATTAAAATCCACGCCTCAGCCATTTCAGCTCATTATTACACAGAACTGCCCCTCTTCTCTCATCCACTGCTCAAAGCAGTTCCTCAGAGGGGCCAGAAAATTGAGACCACCCAGGAGAGCTCCAACCCCAGCCTGGGACCTTAACTTTGTCTTGGAGAAACTCACTCTACCTCCTTTCGAGCCAGCTGCTACTGCAGACTTAAAATTTCTTTCTTGGAAAACAGCTTTCCCTTTAGCAATCACTTCATCTAGAAGGGTATCTGCATTACAGGCCCTTATGGCAGTGAAGCCTTTCATCATCTTTCATGCTGGCAGGGTGTCCCTCAGAACCAATCCATCCTTCATGCCCAAGGTGGTATCCAGTGTGGCTCTTAATCAGTCCATTCATTTGCCAACCCTTTTTCCCAATCCACAGAATAAAGGGGAGCAGATACTGCATTCCTTAGATGTGCACATACTGCTTAGATTCTACTTGGACAGGACTAAACCTCAAAGGAAATCTGAACAACTGTTGGTGGCATTTGCTGCAGGGGCAGAGAGGAAGGCTATTTCAAAGCAAACCATTTCTAAATGGATAAGCCATTGCATTAATTTCTGCTATAAGCACCATGGAAAACCTATCCCGCAGGGGATCAGACCTCACTCCACCAGGGCTGCTTCTACCTCTACAGCCTTTCTCAGAGGTGTCCTTACCAGGGACATCCTAGAAACTGCTACCTGGATTTCTGTACATACTTTCACCAAGCATTACCATTTGCCAGTTTTCTCTAAGTCCAGAGCTGGCTTTACCACTGCAGTCTTTCAGGGCCTTATAGCTGGTCCTAATGCTATTTAAATTCCTCCTCCCATCCTTAGCTTTGGGAATCTACCCAAATGTGATGACTGCAACAGTGAAACACGAAGAACATAGTACATTTGTGTACACTTACCATAAATGTAGATGTTCGAGTGTATTCACTGTTGCAGTCCTGGTTACCTTCCTTCCAGCCCCATGACTTATTTTGGCTGTACCTCTATTCTCCTTTACTATGCTTAAAAGCTTTTTGGTGTATTTGCTTTTTTGTTGGAGGTATAACCTTGTGTGTGTGTGTGTGTGTGTGTGTGTGTGTGTGTGTGTGTGTGTGTGTGTGTGTGTGTGTGTGTGTGTGTATGTATGTATGTATATGTATATATATATATATATATATATATATATATATATATATATATATAAATTGCTTCCCATTAGGGGGGGCACCTGACATCTGGGGCAAGAAAAACTGATATTATGGCATTGGCTACATGCGTTATACCCTCGACTACCTGAAGTCACGGAAGATGAGACCACAAACGACAGAGGACTCCCATCCTTAGCTTTGGGAATCTACCCAAATGTGATGACTGCAACAGTGAATACACTTGAACATCTACATTTATGGTAAGTGTACACAACTGTACTTTCTGATGCTCTCCACAAAATAAATATATCTAAAAAATCTTGCATAGAATTTGATATATTTAAAAAAAATTACTCTCAAAAGTAAAAGTAGATTCCCATTAAATCATAACTAAATTTGCATAAATGGGGGTGCAAGAGGCCCCCATAGCTTACTCCTTTGATTTGTTTAAAATATTCCCCTTCAAAAACATACAATTATTTTCTAAAACTAAGGCCATAAATTCATATATTAAGTTTAACTTGTCACCATCTTCTTCTTCTCTTTCTGCTGTTCCCGTTAGGGGTCGCCACAGCGGATCATCTGTTTCCATTTCTTCCTGTCCTCTGCATATTGCTCTGTCACACCAACCAACCTGCATGTCCTCTCTCACCACGGCCATAAACCTGATCTTAGGCCTTCCTCTTTTCCTATTACCTGGCAGCTCCATCCTTAGCATCCTTTTCCCAATATACCCATCATCCCTCCTCAGCACATGTCCAAACCAACCCAATCTCACCTCTTTGACTTTGTCTCCAAAGCGTCCAACCTGAGCTGACCCTCTAATATACTGATTCCTAATCCTGTCCCTCCTTGTCACACCCAGTGCAAATCGTAATGTCTTTAACTCTGCCACTTCCAGCTCTGACTCCTGCCTTTTTGTCAATGCCACTGTCTCCAACCCATAAAACATAGCTGGTCTCACTACCCTCTGGTAGATCTTCCCTTTCACTCTTACTGGTACTCGTGTGTCACAAATCACTCCTGACACTCTTCTCCACCCATTCCACCCTGCCTGTACTCTCTTCTTCACCTCTCTTCCACACTCACCATTACTCTGAACTGTTGATCCCAAGTACTTAGTCATCCACCTTCGCCAACTCTGCTCCCTGCATCCTCACCATTCCTTTATCCTCCCTCTCATTCACGCACACATATTCTGTCTTAGTCCTGCTGACCTTCATTCCTCTCCTCTCTAGAGCATATCTCCACCTCTCCAGGGTCTCCTCAACCTGGTCCCTACCCTCACTACAGATCACAATGTCATCTCCAAACATCATAGTCCATGGGGCCTCCTGTCTGATCTTGTATGTCAACCTGTTCATCACCATTGCAAATAAGAAAGGGCTCAGAGCTGATCTTTGATTTAATCCCACCTCCACCTTAAACGGATCTGTCACTCCCACCGTAGACTTCACCACTGTCACACTACCCACGTACATATCCTGTACCACTCTTAGATACTTCTGTGCCACTCCTGACTTCCTCATATGATACCACAACTCCTCTCTAGGCACCCTATAATATGCTTTCTCCAAGTCCACAAAGACACAATGCAACTCCTTCTGACCTTCTCTAAATTTCTCCATCAACGCACTCGGAGCAAACATCGCATCTGTAGTGCTCTTTCCCGGCATGAAACCATACTGCTGATTGCTAACCCACACCTCCCTTCTTAACCTAGCTTCCACTACTCTTTCCCATACCTTCAAGCTGTGACTGATCAGTTTTATCCCTCTGTAGTTACTACAACTCTGCACATCACCCTTATTCTTAAAAATAGGTACCAAAACACTTTTTCTACACTCAGCTGACTCTCAAGATTTCATTAAACAATCTGGTTAAAAACTCCACTGCCATTTCTCCTAAGCACTTCCATGCTTCCAGTGGTATGTCATCTGGACGAACATTCTTCATCCTCTTCATAACTATCCGTACTTCCTCCTTGCTAATCTGTTTCACTTCCTGATTCACTATTCCCACATCACCCAACCTTCTCTCTCTCTCATTCTCTTTATTCATCAGCCCATCAAAGTACTCTTTCCATCTGCTCAACACACACTCACCACTTGTGAGTACGTTTCCCTCACTATCCTTTATCACTCTTACCTGCTGCACATCTTTCCCAGCTTGGTCCCTCTATCTAGCCAATCGGTGCAGGTCCTTTTCTCTCCCCCTTTAGTGTCCAACCTTTCATACAACTCTCCATATGCCTTATCCTTAGCCACCTCTCTCTTTGCCATACTCATCTCATTATACTCCTGTCTACTTTCTTCATCTCTCTGACAATCCCATTTCTTCTTTGCCAGCCTCTTCCTGTGTATATTCTCCTGTACTTCCTCATTCCACCTCCAGGTCTCCTTGTCCTCCTTCCTCTGTCTAGATGTCACACCAAGCACCTTTCTAGCTGTCTCCCTTACCATCTCTGCTGTAGTTACCCAGCCATTCGGTAACTCTTCACTGCCCCCCAGTGCCTGTTTTAACTCTTCCTGAGCTCCACCTCACAATCACCCTTTTTCAACTTCCACCATTTGATCTTTGGCACTGCTGTCATACTTGTCCTCCTCTTCTTGATTACCAACATCATCTTACAGACCACCATTCTATGCTGCCTAACTACACTTTCACCTGTCACCACTTTACAGCCTCCAATCTCCTTCAGACTGGCCCTCCTGCATAGGGATATAATCCACCTGTGTGCATCTTCCACCACTCTTGTACATCACCCTATGCTCCTCCCTCTTCTTAAAATACGTATTCTCCACAGCCATGTCCATCCTTTTCGCAAAATCCACTACCATCTGACCTTCTTCATTCCTCTCCTTAACACCATACCTGCCCATCACTTCCTCATCCCCTCTGTTCCCTTCACCAACATGCCCATTAAAATCCACTCCAATCACCAGTCTCTCAACTTTGGGTACACTCGCCACCACTTCATCCAACTCACTCCAAATTTTTTCTTTCTCATCCATCGCACGCCCAACTTGCAGAGCATATGCACTAACAACATTCATCATTACACCATCAATTTTCAGCTTCATAAACATCACTCTATCAGACACTCTTCACCTCCAAAACACACTTAACATACTGTTCCTTCAGGATAACCCCTACCCCATTTCTCCTCCTATTCACACCATGGTAGAACAATTTGAACCTGCCTCCTGTACACCTGGCCTTACTCCCCTTCCATCTGGTCTCTTGCACACACAATATATCAACCTTCCTTCTCTCCATCATATCAGCTAGCTGTCTGTCTATAGACAGTCATACTGCCAACATTCAAAGTTCCTACCCTCACTACTGCACTCCTAACCTTCCTCCTCTCTTTCTGCTTTCAGGCATGCCTTCCCCCTCTTCTCCTTCTGCCAACAATAGCCCAATTTCCGCCAGCACCCTGTTGGCTAACAGTACTGTTGGCGGTCGTTGTTAACCCTGGCCACAACCAATCCGGTATGGAAATCTGTATTGTTGTCCGCACATGTTATTTGGCAGAGGTTTTACACTGGATGCCCTTCCTGACATAACCCCTCCCCATTTATCCGGGCTTGGGACCGGCAGGAAGAAATGCACTGGCTTGTGCATTCCCAGTGGCTGGGTTTAACTTGTCACCATCTAAGGTAGAATATTTTTTATCATACTACTATAAAAGAACTCCAAACCTCTTTCGTTTGGAATTGAGGTAAATAAATCAGTAACATCAACTAAGAAAAAAATAAATACTTTGACCATAATTCACTCCTTAAACATCATAGAAAATCCCAAGATTCCAGAACTAAAGGATTCGTAATATGCTTATACAGAGGGGATATCCATTACATTTAGTAGAAGATGTGAAATGTTACATTTTACCACAGTGGGATGTAAAGTACAAACCCTTGTTGGTCCTGCATTTGAAGCAGAACATTGGTAGACGGGATACTAAGAATTATGAGAAGGCCCTTGTTGTTGAGTATGGACCCCATTTTAATCGTATAAAGAATATATTTTTGAACAATTGGAAAATTCTAAGAGGTAATCCAGAAATTCATCAGTTACTAGACACCAGCCCTTTATTTGTTCTTAGGACTGGGCCTAATTTAAAAGTGAATTTTGAAAGAGAAAGTGTGTCAAGGGATGGGTCAAGCACAAGGGGGCATAAAGAGATGAGGGTTCTACAACCAATGTTTTTTTACTATTGATTCAGATTCTCTTATTTTGGAAGATATTACCAAAACTAGGTTGTTTTTTTTTAAGAGGGGTAGTTGTTTATCTGAGTGGTATATTTGACTAAATGCTTGGGTTGCCCAGCATTCGATGTGGGCAAGACAGATCAGAATTTATGAAAATTTGTACCACAATAGTAAGCAGAACCGTAATAATGCTCTGTCTAAGCATTTTATGAGCATCCCTAGTTGCACTGGATTCAGCTTTGCCATTTTAGAACAAATTAAAGATAATCCAAGAGGGGGGGATGCTAAGGCCCTTTTGGAAGAAAAAGTAATTAAGTGGCAATTAAAATTGAACTCTTCACATTTCCTAGGCATTAATGAAAATATTTCCCTTTAACAAATATTACATATAAGGTTTAATTTTATTTGATTTTTATACTATTTTATATATTCAGTTTTTACATGTTTGATTTTTATGCAAGTTTTTACATATTGTGTGATTTTATTGAATAGTTTTCATGTAAGCTATGTTTCACATTTTACATTTCAAGAGTATGGTCCCTTTAAATTTTTGGATGGTTGTTTTAATTGTTCTGTGTGTGTGTGTGTGTGTCTTTCGGCTTTTCCCGGTTAGGGGTCGCCACAGCGGAACTCCGGTCCGCTAATGATTGGCAGTAGAGTTTTACATGCTGGCTTGCCGGGCCTAACGCACAACCTTCAACAAACGGGGAACCCATTCACGCATGTCGTCACACAGTAGACGCTTTAACTGAGACTCGAACGGGCAACGTCTAACTGTGAGGCGACAACGCTACCGCAGCACCACCACCGCAGTTCTAATTGCTTTTAATTAGCTTTAGGTTTTGTATGCAAGTCCATGTTCTTCACAATTGATACAATTCTGAAGAAGTCCACATATTTAATCAACAAAAGTGCTAAGTTATTTTCAATAAAGTGGTTTGAACAGTAAATTCATGATGGACTGACTGCAGTGATACCATTTGTGTTTTATTATTACCTGGTTGTGTTCTAGTTATTCCTTCACCTATTTTATTGTTCTAGTTGCAGTTTAAAAAGCTGTTCTACAAAATTTCAGGAGTATTCTCCTTTCATCTTCCATTTCTCAGATTTTGCCTTATCACGTACTGGTTGCATCAGATCTTGTGGAGCAGTTAGCAGAATAAAATGCAATACATTAGATTCCACACCATCAAGAAAGGACACGCTTTTATTTCCAGCTGTTTCTGCTTGAACGGAAACTAAAGGTTTCAGGTCTGAACAAGTTCACTGTGACAAAGTTCAGAATGTGCTGCCCTTTAATGAACAGAATTCTTGTATGGTTACTTTGACATGTAGGAAGCATAACTTTGTCTTAATAGAGCCGTCATACAAGAATTGTTTTGAGGTCCCATGTGGTATATTTCCAGTTCCTGTTTGCAGTCTTCCATTTAGTCAGTCCATTAACTCAACATTTTAGCTCAGATGTTTGCATACTTTTTGAAACAAGACAACCATTTTCCTAACTTCAGAGAGTACCTTTTAGTAACCATACTCAGAAGTTTTACAGCAATATTTGGGATTGCAGTCATGCTTTCACTAGCCCTGTTCATAACAGTAAGAAGTCCAGCCCGAGTCTTTTTTTTGAGTTCAGTAATAGGCTTGGTCTAGATGAGTTTTGTACTTGTTTCAAGGTACAAAAGAAAAAAAGCCTTCATGAAACAAATCACTTCGCTGGCAGTAGTTACAGCAGAACAACACGTTTGTGCTGTGAGACTTCTCATCCTGCATTTTGATAATTTCTCAAGCAGCCTGCACATGGGAATGCTTTTGTGACAGTAAAGCAGTAATGTAGCAAGGGGGAGGCAAGGGGGGGGGGGGGCAACCATCCCGGGCACAGTGTTAGGAGGTATGAATCAGCACAATCTCATTCATACACCTAAAACTTGCTTTTCTGTGCACTGAAATGCTGGTAAAGAAAAGGTCTCTCTTGTCTTTTTTGCTCTTCAGTTGAAGAACTGAAGGGGGAGGGTGAAGTATATCTAGGAAACTGGTGCAAAATTACCTTATACAGTAAAAGCCGCCTTTTGATTTTTGGAAGAGCTGGTGAGGGGCATGGATTTCACTGCAAGCTTAAGTACTTTTTACTTTTCACTGTTAAGAGTTGAGGAAGGTGTGAATGTGGCTACTGCAAGGGCAGTACATCGGGACTGGCACCGAGTGCTAGATGAGCCAACTACTGCTTTGTACCCTGCAATAAGTAATGTTGGAAATCAGGCATTGCAAGGCCAGTAATAAATTCTGTAAGAAGAGTGCAGCTCCTTTGGTAGCCGACTGTTGACATGTTAACAATGGTAATGTCACTCTTGCCTAGTACCATTTGATAGCAGATTTTCCATGTTATGCATGGAGAGCCTGATTCGGTATTGTTCAATGCAAGGGATTCTTGTCTAATCTGGGAAGCTTTGTTCACAGCTTAAATTTGCAAGAGTCCTTAAGACATCGTAAAGCCAAGTCTCCCATGCAGATTAATGCAATTCTGCATTGATGTAAATCAACAAGGTTGTAGGGGATGGGGGAATGCACAAAGTCTTGTTGGTTTTGAAGGATGAATAAAAGTGTTACATTGGACAGTCCAACCCAACAGGTTCCTTGCACAACTCTATGTTCCACAACCTGTCTTCCTTTGCAGCAGAGCATGTTTACAGACAGGTACTCCCAGTACACAAGGGGTAAATGCAAGCCTCTGGGGCATGATTAAAGTGGATTAATGTGCTAGTCATCTGATAACATATTCTGTCAAGATTTTTTTCCTTAATTTGTCTCCCAGATGCTTAGTGGCTAGATGCCTTTTTCTTTCTTTAGGATTGATTTGATTCACATGTCTTTCTGTTCGTCTGATTCTGAAAGCCCTTCTAAAAGCAAAGTTGATCCTTAAAGTTGCAACATGACCAAAACAACTGTGACTTTCTCCTCTTAAGAAGCTGTAAATGTATCCACTTCAGCTCCACTGGACAAAACAAGGTTAGTAGTGTCAAAGCAGAGTTCTTTTCTCCCAGTTTGAAATCCCTTAACTCTTCAGCTTAAAAGGTAGAATATTTGATAGCCATTTTATTTTTAATCTAAACAGGGCCAGGGTAGAAAGCTCATCTCAATGGACAATTTTCAGGCTCTGCATGGATAGCTGAAGAATAATCACTTTCTAGGCTTTGTGTTGTGTAGCATGGTTGCTACTTAAATGCTTTTTTGATGTGCTGTTTGTAGTTTGGTAAGAGCAGGTTGGTGGTATATATAGATACATAAAGATATTGAAATATGAAGCATCTGAAAGTAATGCGAATTGCATGCTGAAGTGCTATTTAAAGCAAGGTCGGTATCCCAGTATGCCAGAGATGTCTGCCTCTTTTAGAGGGATTTTATAAGACCAAGAGGTAGAGAATTTTGGGGGAGCCCTAACCAGAAGAAGCTGTGGAGTACCAGAACCTTAACTTATGATTTAAACGTGGAGTACCAAAAGGCCTACCTGTTAATTTACTTGTGGGATACTAGGATCTTCATTACGGAGGCAATATTGATGCTGTTTAGCTGATTCCCATTCTTTGTAAACTTGAGGACTGTTAGCAACTGCTTCTTTTAAATTTCTTCAGATTCGTATTTACTTCAGTAGTGCTGCTATCTCTCTGTCTCTGTTGCACCCCCCCCCCCCCCCCCAGTTTTGATTTTTCGTAGTCCAGGTGTTTTCTCCAGTGAAATCCTCTCTTCACATTGTGTACCCAAAGTATCCAGTTTTAATGTCAGACCTTCCAGTAGACTGCCTGGATTTATTTTCTTAAGTATTGACTTGTGATTACTTTGCACCCTACAGAATTCTCAAACGTTTTCTCCCATCACCACAAATAAAAACATAATTGGATTTAATAATCTCCTGTTATGATGAGTACTTGTTCAGATGTTTCTACCTGTGGCTCAGCTCAGCGTGTCAGGAGTACAGGGGACTGTGAGGTGCGTCTGGCTGAAAATTCACCATTCTGTCTTGGATTTGCTTTGAAGAGTTTAGACTGATGTTCACCGTGTTACCCTACTGCAGTCATCACACTTGGGTTATCCTGCCATCAGGTGGTCCCGCAGTTGGCCCGAATTCCAAAGTCTTGGTCCGACGTCGGTTGCTGTCGCTTCTTCCCTGACATCAGTGTGCCAGGGGTATATAAGAGGCATCCAATGCCATTTTCTTCAGTCTTTCTTGCCGCGCGGTGCCGGAAGCAGAAGCAGTTCTCAAGTGCCGGTCGGCCGACACCTGAGATTTTCAATTTGAATTTCGGTCCAAAGGCTTTAATAAAGCTAAGTACCCCACTGGAGAACATTTTCTTGCCTCAGTCCGATGTCAGAAAAAGTTAACAATTGCATTTCTTGTGGGAAGCAAATACCTCATAAGGACTTCCATTCCTATTGTATTCCTTGCCTAGGCCCAGACCACGACATCACAGGTTGTCAGTTTTGCGCTAGGTTTAATAAACGAACTATCAAACGCCGTTTTGACTTCGCACGACATTACTTTGGTAGGAAATTTAATTATATCATGCCATCAGAGCAGCTGATGACCGCCATTCCTAAAAAAACCGCAAGGATAAGGACAGGTAGCCTAGGAGTAAGCCAGACACCGAGGCCTCAGCTGGGCCTGTCGCTGGTTCTCCGGTTTTCAGTGAGGCGCCTACGCAGCCCCTGACTACCGCAGAGCTGGAACCCCAGACAGCTGCGGATTCCCATGCGGAGTCTACTAGGCCGACGCAGCCATCTACCGACACCGGAGCAGGACTAGACACCGGTGCAACAGAAACACCTTCGGTTCCAGAGGGTGTCTTCAGACCGACTACACTCACCATTAAATCTTATGCTAAACTTAAAACTCCTTTAAAACCAAAGAAAACTGTACATCAATCTACAGTTCAGGGCCCCATGCCTAAGAAACAGATGCTTAAGATGGCTGAAGATTTGATTACCCTTATCAGGGGTTCCCATCCCCCTCCTGATAAAAGACCAAGACAAAAGGAGGAATATGCATCCTCTGACCAGGTTTCTCTCTCCTCAGATTCTTCTGAGGAACAGGATTACACCTTTCCACCCTATGAAGATTCTGATGCTGAAGACTCTATTCCCTTAGCATCTCCCCCTGAAGACTACTCCTTTGGGGAAACTTTACATACCATGAGGGAACATTTCCACTGGGAAGGCCAGGATTACTCAGATTCTAAGAAAAGGCTACGAGAGTTCCTTTTACTACCCCAGCACAGACCTCTTGCTATCCCTCCTGTTCTAGATATTGTGGATGATGTTTACTTGGAGTCTAGCTTAAATCCAGACTCTCTTCCTCCTGCTTCAGCCAAGCCAGATAGATACTACAGAGTACCTGACTCTCAAATTCCTTTATAAAAGCCTGTAGCTGACCCAGAAACAATTTCCCAAGGTCCTAAGGGAGCAAAAGCTGCTATGGCTAAAAATTCTGTGCCCTCTGAAAGGGATTCCATAGCCCTAGATAGATGGGGAAAGAAAATATACACCTCAGATACTCTGGCTATGAGAGCATTAAATTGCCAGTTTCACATGTTGAAATACCAACAATTCCTAATGTCTCAGTTAAAACAAAAAAATGAGCACACATTCAGAACTGCCTGAATTCAAGGAAATGCAGGATCTGTTGCATGCAGCTGAACAGGTGGGCAAACATACTTTACAATGCGGATTTGATTCATTGGAAGCTTCTTGTAGAGCAGCTGTTACTGGCTCTGTCATACGTAGACATGCTTGGTTAAAAGAACAAAAACCCTCCCTGACCATGTTAAAGAAAAATTATTGGATGCACCTTTACAGCAGGATGTATTATTTGGTGTCAAAGCAGAAGAGGTTTTAAAGAAAATGGAGGATAAGGCAAAGTCTATGGAAACGGTCAAGGAATTTTTGCAGGTACAACCCCCTCGTTTCAGCAGAAATTGGCCAACAAAAAAATGGTCCTTTCCAGCTTCAGACAGATCACAGAGGGGCAAATACAGACTCCCAAGGGGCAGAGGTCAGTCACAGGGCCCTTACAAACCTCTCCATTGGGGTTCTGCTACCCAGAAAGGAGAAGACAGGCCCCAAGCTGGCAGAAGACAAACACAATGACTATCGTCAAACTACCAAGCAAATCTCTCCTGGCAACTCCCTTGGGAGGAAAACTAGCATTTTTTTCAGACAACTGGCACATCATCACAAAAGACAAATGGGTTCTAAACATTGTCTCTCAAGGATACAGATTCCACTTTCATACCTTACCAAGGATCAAAGGAATGCCAAACCTGCCACCAAATCAATGGACAGAGGCACAAAAACAAATTACAGTTCTCATGAACATGAGAGCCATTCAACAGGTACCTACACAGGAGCAAGGACAAGGATTTTTACTCAAGATTCTTCCTAGTCCCAAGAAAGGACAAAGCATGGAGACCCATTCTGGATCTTTCAGTTCTGAACACCTATCTGCAAGTACCAAAATTCAAGATGCTAACACTACAGCAGCTTCTTCCCATGCTGGGCAAGAATGCTTGGCTAGTCACTTTGGACCTCATGGAGGCATACCTGCATGTCCCTGTCAGACAAAATTGCAGAATATACCTCCACTTCATTGCAGGTTCAACGCATTATCAATTCTCTACAATGCCCTTTGGCTTATCTACTGCGCCCAGGGTTTTCACAAAATGCTAGCCACCAGTAATTGCATACTGCAGACAAAGAGGAATTCAAATATACCCATACATGGACGACTGCCTTATTCAAGCAGAAAACAAAGACATTCTTTTAGGGCATCTGGCATTTGTCAAACACCTTCTAAGTTGCCTAGGATACATAGTAAACGAAAAGAAATCAAAACTAGTGCCCTCACAAAACATAATATTTCTGGGTGCCAGCTTGAATACAACGGCCCAGATGGCTTATCTCACGCCAGACAAGCAACGACAGCTGTTTCAATATTTCAAAATAATGGTAACAAAGACCCAACTCCCTGCAAGAAAAATTCTGCAGGCCTTGGGATTCATGGCATCTTGCATACTACTAATACCATTTGCAAAACTGCATATGAGGAAATTACAATGGTACCTGAAAAGTGTATGGACTCAGCACAGCCACAGCTTGGAAACAATGATACCACTCATTCCCTGCCTTCAACAGGAGTTTCTATGGTGGGCACAGGCATGCCACCTCAACAAGGGTCAGCCTTTCACCTTACCCACAGCCAGGCAAACTATGACAACAGATGCATCGGACTATGCATTGGGAGCACACATGGCAGGGCAATGCATTCAGGGCAAATGGACTACAGATCAGAGGCATCTGCATATCAATCAAAAAGAAATGCTAGCAGTACAGATTGCCCTAACAGCTTTCAAGGACCTTCTACACCCAGGACAACTAATAATAAAAACGGACAATACCACAGTCATGTGGTACATAAACAAGCAAGGGGGCACACATTCCTTCCCTCTATGCAGGCAAGCAATGACCTTGTGGAACACTGCACTGTCTTACCAGGTTCAATTACAAGCACATTTCCTGCCAGGAAAGAAAAACACATTGGCAGACGACCTAAGCAGAAACATCATGGATCCACACGAATGGAAACTAGATCCATCAGTATTTGCAATGATAGCTCAAAAATGGGGACGCCCAGACATAGATCTGTTTGCAAGCCCCCACAACCACCAACTTCAAAAATTTTGCACAAGGACCTTCCATCCACTAGCTTGGAAAGTAGACGCCCTCTTATTCAGTTGGAAAACATTAACAGTGTATGCCTTCCCTCCACTACCTCTTCTAGCAAAGGTACTGCTGAAAGTCAGATTAGAGAGGCCACAAATGATACTCGTTGCACCAGACTGGCCACGCCAGCATTGGTACCCAATTTTAAGGAACATGGCACACGGCCCACCATGGATTTTGCCACAAATTCCTCACCTGCTCACCCAGCAAAACCATCAGATTCTACACAGCCAGCTCAAGACTTTAAACCTGGCTGCATGGCAAATTACCTAAACAACCAGCCAACACCTTTATCCAAAGCTGTTATGGATGTCATTCTGGAGGCCAGGAGGCCAAGCTCCAGGAAAGCCTATTCAGACAAATGGAAAAGATTTTGCGCCTGGAACCAGGCTAAAGGCCTAGACCCCCTTGATCCAAACATCCCTCAGATTCTACAATATTTAACTGAGATGTTACACAAAGGACTTTCCTTTTCATCTATTAAGATCCACGCATCAGCAATTTCAGCTCATTACAGCACGGATCCTCCTTTATTCTCACACCCACTCCTAAGACAGTTCCTCAGAGGGGCTAAGAACTACACCTACTTGGGATCTCAACTTTTTTCTGGAAAAGCTTACAAAGCTGCCCTTTGAACCAGCTTTTTCAGCTGACTTAAAATTTCTTTCATGGAAAACTGCCCTACTACTAGCAATAACAGACACGCTTAGACGGCTTCTTATTACTGTCTCTGCTGCATGTCCTTTGGAATGTTTGTAGTATATTTCACCTGCTTAGATAACTGCCAGTGCTAATACTATATTAAATGGTGGCACACCATAAATATTGTCTCCTTTTAGCGCATTAAAACCAGACCTCAGCGTGGTGTGTATATATGCAGTCCGCTCCCATACCACATGCTTTTGGCACCTTTTTTTTTTTTTAACATAGCCAATGCCTTTACCATAGTCGACTCCTTATTGGAAACCGATCGTAGATATTTTGTATCCACATATATTTATGGTAGCTTGCCTAGGCAGCACTTCTTTGTGGTTGTCGCCTCTAATATTGTGCGCCTTTATATACTATTACTTTCAGTAATCCCTCTTAGACTAATCCCTCTACATACCATTACTTTCAGTTATCCCTCTTAGACTACCTCACGCTAACTTAATTTCCCGATATAATGCAGGGGTAATCTAAAAGCCTATCGCTACACCAGCGCACACCAGTACACCTTTGTGCCTGATCTGTTAGCTTCGATTGTGCTATACATTGTGGGGACCGGCACACGCAGACCCTATTATTTGTACTGATTGAGATAACAGTTGGAGAACATAGTTCCTGCCTTACCCGCTAATAGAAACAGTGTCGCTACTTCTTGCTGTATAGTGGAATCTATTTTAAGCGACTGCTTCTACCCCATGTTAATACCTCTGGCCATGTAACGTATCTACTTAACCAGCCTCTCTCCATGCATTCACCCACTAGAACTACTTATTTAGTCTTCATTTCTACTAGTAGCGTCATGTTTGTATTTGAATATCTTACCTTAGAATGTTATTTTCACTGCATTTAACCTAACATATTGTTATTTTGACTGCAATTAACCTATCAAATTGTGTGCTTTTAATATACAATGCCTATTTAGTGTTAGATTTTCTAGTTAGATTATAAGTATAAATATAAATGTGTGTAGTGTTCACCTGTTAGACACTAATTTGCTAGGTTTCTATAACTGCTCTCCAATATTTGTCTCTGTTTTGCCTTACTATCTTCCTCTCTCTCCCTAAGATTTCTACTAGTTGCCTTTCTGGAACCTGCAACCTCCTACACAAGTGTCTCTGCCCTGCTGGAAAACCTGAAATTGTGTCCACCAAGCCCCAACACTGTAAACATCGGGGGTAACATCTAAAAAAGACTATAAAAGTATGTTGCCTGTATATGTTTAATCCAAACCTTCTGACCCTAGAATCCTGGTCTAGCTACCTGCCTAGGACTACCAGCAGCCAATACCCTAATTTCCTATCTGAAGGCCTTTCCAAACCCTTATTTACTAAGCTCCCATAGCCACCGTTGTTAGTTCTATATCCTCTATCCTTAACACTGTTTCTGTTTCCTACTATTTTCCTCCATTTACCCCTTCCTTACCTGTATAACTCTGATTTAATCTACTGGCCACTAGGTGGCATCCTCCAACTTTGGGTTGACTCCCTTTTCACCTGCTCTTTAACTCTCCAGTACCTTTGCTCTTGTACCTGGATCTCCTAGCTCACAACCACTCTTCTTTTTCTCTCTGGCCCCTGACAAATCTCTCTTCTTACTTTTACTTTGCTGCTGAACATCTGTGCACTCACCTCTCGCTATATTTCCACTGTATTGCTTCTTCCATACCTGTAACAAACTTACCTACTGGTTCTCCACCTTTACTGATTGTTTTTTCTGTGCACTACTACTCTTTTGTGTCTTCCCGCTCCGTTCGCCCTTCAGGCTCACTCCGCTCCCCTCCCTGCCCCCAAATCCCACCCGCCCCTAGGACCTCTACATTTATCTCTACATAGACACTCACCCCTCTCTTACTACCACTCACAACAACTTCCTGTCCCCACCCCCTCCATAATTAGTCCCCTCCCTTCTCCTCCTAACTACTCTTCTGACCACATCATGTTAAGTCACTCACTTAGATCCAACTTAATATGCCTATCCAATATCACCCCACCCTACTACTAATTCTCCTAACTACCCTCACCACTACCTATCTCTCAACCTCCTATGAACAAAGCTTACCCACAACTCTTACTATCCCACGCAAATATACCCTAACTACTCCCCCACCTACATTCATTAACAATCTTAATGTCATCTATAAAACCTCTTATCTTCTACCTAAATACCACTGTCTTTCTCACACCAAATACTGTATTCATAACCCCAAAAAACGTGATATTTACCAGTGCAAACCATCACAATTCTATAGCCTTTTATTAATTAGCTCACTGATACATGGAGACATACACCCCAACCTAGGCCCTGACCTATCCCCATTATTAACCAACTGCCAACTAGCTAAACCAAAGCCAACACCACCTACCAAACCTCCCAAATCACTCTCAATTGCCCAACTTAATATACGTAGCATCTGCAATAAAATACCACAAATTCATGCTCTACTAGAAGTCCAACAGTTCGACATTCTCTGTCTAACTGAAACATGGCTCAAACCTACAATAAAAGACAACGAAATTATCCCCCATGGCTACAACATCCTGAGACAAGACCGCTTAAACAAAAAAGGTGGCGGAGTAGCTATACTCTATAAAACAGGCCTGCAATTAAGCATAACAAATCATACCCTTTTAGCTGACACAAATGCTGAATTAATTATCTCAAAACTTCAAATCAATCCTCACAAAACTATAAATATTATCTGTACCTATATTCCCCCAGGCAAAAATCCTACAATATTAGAAGACCTACTAAACTGGCTTTCTCTAAATCTCCTCCAAGAAACAATACTTTTAGGAGACTTGAATATTGACTGGAACTTATGTGAACATACTAATCCATCTACTCTTATTAACCTGCATAGCTTCACTCAACACACAAACTCCCCTACAAGAGCAAACAAGCATAGTAACAAAGAAGCTGTACTTGATTGGATCTTAACAAATAGTCCCCAGCAAAAATATACAACAGGAACTCTCCCAGATGACCTCAGTGATCACTCCCTAACATATATCATCAGGCATAAAACTAGTTTTTCTATCCCAACCCAAGTTCGATTATCCCGTTGTAAAAAGCATTTTGACCCCAATCTGTTTCACAATGAACTCATGCAAGTCAACTGGTCACCTCTTAAATCTCTCCCAATAGATGAAGCTGTTAACCATTTCAATAATACCTTTCTCACCATCCTTGAACACCATGCCCCCCTGCGTTCCATACGTATGAAAGCTAAAACAGCACAATGGCTCTCTAACAAAACTAGGCAACTAATTCTTAATAGAAATAAAGCTTGGAACAAATGGCGAACCACTAAAAATATAACTGATCATCTCTCTTTTAAACAAAAAAGAAATATGACAAAACAAGCCATCCTACATGATAAAAAAAACTTCTACACTCAATTACAACAATCTTCCCTCCACCAACCACATAAATTTTGGACTGCTATTAATACTCTGCTATCCCCTGGCAAAGCTGCCACACCTAATCCACAAGGCTCCAACACCAACTCCCCCTCAGAAATAGCTAATGCCTTTAACACCTTCTTTACTCCAGCCATTCTAAAACTAGCTGATCAACAAAGCCCTGATACCTCCAAACTATCTATCCCTAGCTCTACCCCCTCCATTTCACCTCCAACCCATACCTACCGCCTACATTTTGTCCTTACTTCAAAAACTTAAGCCAACAACCCCGTCAGCTGACAAATTACCTGCAGAATATCTCCAACTAGGTGCCAAAGCAATAGCTTACCCCATCTCTCTATTAATTAATAGGACTTTAAAAGAATGCACTGTCCCTACTGTCTGGAAAATCTCACACATTATCCCTCTCTTCAAAGGAGGCGACTCTTTGGAGTATTCTAACTTCCGCCCTATAGCGTTACTATTTCCTCTTGCAAAAATAATGGAGAAATGTATCCACAAGCAGTTACTTAATCACCTGTTAAGCAACAATCTCCTAGCTAACTGCCAACATGGGTTTCGCCCATTCCATAGTACTACCACCGCCCTACTATCCTTCATCGACTCTATCAACATAAATCGCAACAATAACACTCCTTCCTCTGCATTCTTTGTAGACCTGTCAAAAGCCTTCGACATGGTTAATTATCAACTTCTCCTACACCGCTTAAGTTCCCTCTCTCTTGACAACCAAGCCTTAAGCTGGTTCTCGTCCTATCTTGAAAATCACAAACAGGCAGTTCTCTGGGATAACCATCTCTCTGATCTTCTCCCCACCTCTATAGGAGTATCTCAAGGCTCCATCTTGGGTCCTCTTCTGTTTTCCATTTTTATAAATGATCTGCATCTAGCCACTCTATCTACTTGTATTCAATATGCTGATGACACAACCATCATTTGCTCTGCCACAACCCAGACTGAACTTCACTCACCAACACAAAACACCTTCACCACCATTGAGCAATGGTTCTCTAACCACTGTCTCCTCCTGAACCCCAAGAAAACCAAACTTCTGCTCTTTCCACCCACTCACCTATCTCCCTCTATTGATTTCACACTTACATCTAACAATGGCACACTTATCACTCCAGACCAAACGACTAAACTCCTGAGTATTACTAATGACAACCAACTAAAATTAGACTTTCATATCAACTCCACTATAAAAACAACTAACAGGAAACTTGGTTCTCTGTATAGAATCAAATCTTTCTTAACTCCTGAACTTAATCTCTACCCTATTATATGCTTCCTCTATATACACTAATCTTTCTAAGTACAACCTCAATAAACTAGCCACATCATACAACAACATCGCCAGATTTGCCACTGCCTCTCCATACAGAACTCACCATTGTTTGAATCTTATAAAACTAGGGTGGCTGGAACTAACCCACCTCATACAATACTATCAACTCACTATTGCCCATAAAGTCCTTTATCACCCTGAAAACACACCAATGCTCTCCACCCTCATAAAGCCCTATCACAACATGAGGAATCTTCGTTCCTTTAACAAAACACTGATAAAAACCTCTCGATCAAATAATGTAGCAGGTGACTCCACATTTTCCAACTCAATTGGCAAAATATGGAATCAACTACCACCAGACCTCACATCCCTGACTTTTATTCCACTATTTAAAACCAATCTAAAACTCTTCCTAACCAACCACTGGCTATGCTCTTGCAATAACCCTGGGTAACCTTTCTCTCTCGCTTTCTTTCCCTCCTTTCCTTTCACCTGACCTACCTTTCCTCTTCTTCATTACTCTAGCATACTTCACTTTCCCCTTTAAAAAATGCTTCTGTCTATCCCTCATTATTTATATATAATTCTAGATTTTGCTACTTATGTCTATGGTAAAAAATATCATAACCTAGTAAATCATCTAACCTAGACTCCTGCTAAGACTCACATTGTACTCAAATACTTAGATAGCCTGTAAGAAGTTTAAGAAAATGTTTTTTATTGTATAACTTGGTATATTCTTAACTTGTTAAGTAGTAGTTAGTGGAGCTTTTCTCCTCGGGCCTCCACTGAAAATGGACATGTATCCAGTTGGACTAGCCCGGTTAACAAATGTAAAATAAATAAATAAATAAAATAACCTCAGCTAGAAGAGTCTCAGAGCTACAGGCACTAATGGCAGTGTAACCTTTCATCATTTTTCATCAAGACAGAGTCTCTCTACGAACTAATCCTTCCTTTATGCCAAAGGTGGTATCCAGTGTGGCCCTAAACCAAACCATTCACTTGTCCACCTTCTTCCCAAATCCCCAGAACAAAGGAGAAAGACTCCTGCACTCTTTGGACATTCGCAGGCAATTACGTTACTACTTGGGTAAAACTAAGGCTTTCAGAAAAACTGACCAGCTTTTTGTAGCCTATGCTATAGGATCACAAGGAAAAGCTATCTCAAAACAGACCATTTCAAAGTGGATAGGGCATTGCATACGTTTCTGCTACATACATCATGGGAAACCAGTGCCTGCTAACATTAGGTCCCACTCCACCAGGGCTACAGCTATGTCAGCAGCCTTTCTCAGGGGAGTGCCAACCAAGGATATTTTGGAAGCTGCTACTTGGAGTTCAGTGCACACCTTCATCAAACACGATCACTTACCTCTATACTCTTAAGACTAGAGCTGGTTTTGCCACTGCAGTTTTGCAGGGCTTACTAGCTTCTTCTAACCCTGTCTGACTCCACCTCCCATCCTTAGCTTTGGGATTCAACCCAAGTGTGATGACTGCAGCAGGGTAACACGATGAACATAGTACAGTTTTGTACCTACCATAAATGTAGATGTTCGAGTGTTCACCCTGCTGCAGTCCAGGTTACCCTCCCTCCATCCCTAACTGAACTTATCTCTATCACTCTATGCTATACTACCTTTGTGGTGTATTTGCTTGTGCCTAAGGGTTTTGTTTTATTTTTATATAGCTATATGTGTGTATATATATATATATATATATATATATATATATATATATATATATATATATATATATATATATATATATATATATATATTTTTTTTTTTTTTTTTGCCTACCAATTGGGGGCACCTGACATCTGGGGCAAGAAAAACTGAAGAAAATGGCATCGGGTGCCTTTTATATACCCCTGGCGCACTGACAGGGAAGAAGAGACAGCAACCAACGCCGGACCAAGACTTTGGAATTCGGGCCGACTGCGGGGACCGCCTATCGGCAGGCTAACCCAAGTGTGATGACTGCAGCAGGGTGAACATTCGAACATCTACATTTATGGTAGGTACAAAACTGTACTTTAACTCTGCTGTTAATGTGGTGGACAGATACCACAAGCTTGACTGAGGGTTTACTTATTGGGCTGCCAATCACAAAGTTTCATAGCAGTGAATACCCCACTAGTTGTCTAAAGACCCTATTTTAGTCCTGAATGCCTGAAAATGAACTGCTCAGGAGTGAAGCTTTCACATCTACTGAAGCAGAGGGTGCTCCTTGCACTCTGGAGTGGTGAGTTCAGAGGCTTCTTTTTGTATGTGCAGCACTCATTGCTGTGAATCATGCTACTTTGAAGACTTTATAGTGGTTGTTTAAAAAAAAATCTGAAGCACCCATTACATTTGTCCCCTGTATCCTCAGCTCCTTTACTTGTATGTATAATTACTGAGATTGCTGTACCTTGGAAAAAGGGGACATATTCATAAGTTACCACAGTCTGAGTTGGTATTTTGGAGTTGGAGTATATTACCTGGTCATACTTGGTCCAGAGATCACCCTTAAGATCCTCAAACTTTTATCAAGCACCCGGGCTAAGATATGAGACCTGCCTGTAAGGTCTGACAGCCAAGCCATGGTGTGGTAAGTAAAAGCGAAATGTGCTCAAGAGAAAAAAGCAGGATGTCTGAGTACCACAGGGTTCAGTATTTGTAAACAAACCGTTAATTGTATTTGTCAAATTTCTCTAGGAATGAAAAAAGCAAGTGTAATAAATGTGTAGATGATACAAAGGTATGTTTAACGTCAAATGTAGAGGATCATATAAAATCCAATCCCTTTAGGACATTTTGGAGACACAGGTAAACAACAACACGGAGTATAAAACACAAAGAAATTTAAAAGTGGTACATTTTGGTAATACTCCTAACTACCTTTATATGTCGAACAATAATATACTAAAAGAAGTATTAAGCATAAGGAGTCAATTAGCAATTGATAAACAATTCACATTTGAGGCTTAAATTCGTATGAGCATAAGAAAATGTTATTCAGCTGTTAAAGATTATTTTTTAAACTCTTACAAGTATGGATATGAAAGTCTTACTATTTCTATATATAACGATAGTTAAACCACACATTGAATTCTTTGCAGCTCTTAGCATGTGTAAGTGCAAACACATAAAAAGACTACAAACACAGACTTGAAACCTTGTTGCTTATAAATTAAAAAGAAGCTACCTAGTTTTAATTTATAGGTGTGTATATGACTTCCATATTAGCAGCAAATATCGGTACTGAAATTCTTGTTCATTTTTATTCAGATATTTAATAATGGTAAATTCATGGCTATTCCAAAAAGTGTTAGAATTAAATTGTAGAGCAGGGTGGTTATAGAACACCCCTCCACTCAGAATTAGGAAGGTTGACAACACCAAATTAGACCTAATATGAAAACATTACTTAAGATTAGATAATTAAAGGTACCGTTAGTATAATACAAACAGGAATTGCAATACAAAGTGAGTGGAAAGCAGGCTTATTGTATATTCGGAGAGAAAGCCGAGGGAGATAAATTGATAGAAGAACGGAGTGAGTGAATGTGGGAGACTAAGGAGATATGTAAGGTATGAACAGTATTTGTTCACATTTAGGGATATAGTTTATCCTGGTGTTGAGCAAGAACAGAGACAGCTCTAGGCTAGGAATTCTTTCAGAATGGTTTTAAAGGATGGGAGGGGAGAGTATTGACCTGATGAATAGTGATGAGTTCCAGGCCTTAGCAACATGGTACAAAGGCATACAATGCCCGTTGTTATGTACTCGTACCATAGTACACAACAGTTGTTTAGCAGACAGAATATAATCCATATCTGTTTGGAGGCAAGCTTTTAGAGGCCCTGTCATATGGTTTGCAGCTTGTAATTTAGAATCATTTGTACCACCTGGAAGGCCATGTAGTTGTGATAGTAGGCTGTTTTGGCAGCGCTGCCTTTTTCCAAGTAATGTTTCACATCTCAGTAGAGATGATTAACATTGTGGATTCCTAGAGTCAGAGTTCCAGTGCTATTATTAAAGTGTAAAACAGGAAGATGGGCAAATTGATCAGGTAGCCTAGGTGTGGCGCACATCACAGAAATTGACATGTTGGTGCAAAGGAGTGTACAGTCCCGAAACTCTGCTTCCTGTACTAGGTAAGACAGTACAGCACAGATCCATTCTCTATGGGGTGTAAGGAAAGATCCTTTTGTTTCCCATCATTCTCCTTAGTTTTGCACTTCAAGTAAGATTTGTTCTCATCCACCCCATAGTGTCCGAGAAGCATATGTTTTTGTGAAATTCTGTTACCTTGCTGTTCAGGAAACCGGTGTGCTCTAAGTGACCATGCTTCATCATCAGATGAACAGCCAGCTGCATCTTTTGGCCCATAATTCTTATGGATCTTCTGTAATTTTAGATGTCTTTTGGGCAGCCAAGAAGCCTTCCTGTAAACTTCTTCAGCCAAGTAAGAGCTTCTGTTTTTGAGCATCTTAGGCTGTGAACTTAAAGGTCTGCCATGCCAGTTTTAGTTGCCTATCCCTATTCGGTTTGCACCAAAGTTGTTCCACTGTAAAGGTACAAGTTTCTGGTATTTAAAATTCGTGATTCTGTGGATAGCAGAACTGTGGCTCATCATCTGCATGTTAAGTAATTGCTTCATATTCATTCTTTGAAGAACTATATCTCCTCTTTGGAGTTGAATTTAATGAATATAATAGGCTTGTCTATCCACTTTCTGAACAGGCTGGTGTCGAAGAGTTCAACTTAGTCTCTTGGAAAATATTCTTGTTGGGCACTACCATTCAGAATACCGATCTCTGAGTGACAGGTATTCTTTTCCAGAAAGCCTTGTTTGGACTTTGTCACATGCACAGAGTTTGAACGCTTATTTCCTTCTGAGATATTTTAGAGGTGCATTACTGCATATTTCACTTTTTTCTTCCTAGGTGCTGAGTCTGAGGAAGAAAGAGCACTTCAGAACTGTGATGTACACCATCATCCAAAGTTTTACTTCGAGAGATGATGAGCTCATGAGTATAATTTGTTCCATCTTTATTTTGCCCTAGCTAGGGGGACTTTAACAGTGGGCAAGGATATGTTGTTCAAGTGGACTGTCAGCTATATTTTCTACCACCATATTGCTGATCACCTGTTGTAGACTGCATTTCAAGACATTAAGTTAGAGAGTCATTGCTGTCATGGCTTTTTTCAGAAATGTGTCCATTATGGTCATCTGTACCATGGCCATTTGGTTGTCTATACTGATTCTCCATGCATTACTTTTTGGATATCTAAACCAAATCACACTTGTTTTGGCTCCATCTATTCTGCATGATTTTCCCTTTGAAGTTTGTTCCTTTGGCTAATTGGGCATCTCTGTTTCTGGGAATTTTTTTTCTTTACTGCTTGTAATGCTTCCCAGGTCTTACCCACTGCAGCAGGTGCCTCAAAGTAAGGTATGGTGTGTAGTGATAACTTCCTTTGGTATTTTGAGCCAGCATTATGTAGTGACAGTACTGTATTCTAAGGCAAATCCACCCATTTCGCTCTTTGATCATCACTGCTACCATTCCACCTGTGCTAGCAATATCCCTTTTGCTGAGAATGCCATAATATTAATGTATTGTGGAATTCTGTTGAATTCTGAAACTTTTTTTTAATGGAAAGACTATTGCAAAGTGAAAAGTGTACAGAGAGGACACCGTAATGAAAGAATTCACAGTAGCCAAGTACTGACTATTATATGTTGATCTCAAGAGGCATTCTGCTGTAGGTACTTACTACTTTTACTTTGTCCAGTCCTTCAGATGGCTGGTTCCAACACCCACTTCAGTATAATAAGGTTACAACATTTTCAGCCTCATCTTTCCAGTGTGGCTAACCCGTGTTTTATGTAGTGTTGCTGAAGATCATGGAGCTAGCAGCCGCATCATCCTGCCCAGAATGGTGATGTGATTATATACCCAAACAGTGAAAAGATGCACCCCCCTTCCCAACATAGGAGTTGCAGACATCGAATTGTACTGAGAAAGGGTTATTTTGGAGATCTTGGTCCGATACCCATAAACAGGGACTTCAAGGATCAGTTGATATGTACTGATATACTTTATTTTATTCTGCACAAAAATATTTACTGAAGGGCTCTATTTAGTCATAAGTGCCTTTTGTCATTTGTAACTCAAGCAAAACATTTGAAACTTATTTTTTAACAAATGTGAATAATTTTAGAACAAAAAAGATAATTAGTGATTATGAACTTTTCAGAATCCAAGTGCAGCTTTCATGGGTGGGAAGGACAGGAGTCAGAGTTCCCAATACTGTAACTGGAAATGTTTCATGTACTGCGCAAACAAGATGCCCATGTGTTTTTTGCTAGGGTTTCCCGTTTGCTTGAGTGAGCTATGCTAATTGCTTAAATTTTTATGATGGGCATGTTTTGTAGGAGGCTCCCTAGTTCTTAGGCATGTTTTATGGTGTCTTTATTTTTGGTGTGTTTCTAGTAGTGTAGTGGGTGTTAGGAATTCTTAAATGTTATAAATGTTTTTAGTTGCATAGAATAAGGGTCCATGTTATTTTATACTAGTCTTCAAATGTGAATAAATTTAATTTTTAGAATGTTGATATCGGGAGCAGTGCTTTTTTTTGGGGGGGGTTATGTTTTCTGTTTTCTCTACATTGAAATGAGTGGGTCATGTTGTCCGTGTTTTGCTATTTTACTGAATATATGTCTAGTAGTAAACACAGAGGATTAAGGGTATGAGCTGTTAAGTTTCCTATAGTATAGGGTTTGGTTTCTTCAGCCTCTATTTGCATACTGTATGAATTTGAGCAAGTCACTTAACCAGACACTGCTTCTGGGTTGCCCCTGGAAAGGGACCATTTTGTCTTGTGAACTTACCAGTTAAATGCATATGTAAAAAATAAGCTTGAAAATTTTCAGATATTACTATTGTTTTGGATTTGAGGAGATTATTTTGGATCGGTTGTGGTGGTTAGGGATTGTGCATGCCCTTGTTTGAGGTGTTACTGTAGTTTTTATGTAATAATTCAAATATTGCATGTTTGATGGATTTTAGTAGAAATGATGACATGCTAAGGATGTAGATAAGCATTTGATGACATACAAGTAACTTAACAGTACAATGGACAGATGCTTTCATTGTATCCTTTACCTGGACGTTTACCACACAGATTTTAATATTAAATTGTATATGTTGGAGGACATGGGCATACAAGTTTTACTTTGTAGTATTTGCCATCTATATTCAACGCTTGTCATACACCACATCTGTGTGTGCATGCATGCACATTTGTGTGTTTATATGTATTGTGTGTATAGAATTTGCTCACAAATCATATTAAGTTCCATTCTAAGTGGGAAAAAAAACAAGAAGACACGGTCAAAAAAAAATTCAGCTAACTTAAAACTGTGACAATCATCAAGAAAAGTCCACAAATACAATCAACAAATACACCAATAAAATACTTCTCTTTGCCATCATTTTTCATGTGTATTTATGGGGTGTTTAGAATCAAAGTACATGTTTAGCATTGGTAGTAATACATTATTGTATTCAATTAAGATCTAGAAACTATGTTCAGAAGATTGTTGGTTAACCTGGAAAGAGCAATTTTAAAGATTTAATGGTATTTATTATTTTTTTTAATTGTAAGGTTTGTCTCAAGCAGATTTCTTAGATTGAAGGGTTATGAAAAAGATGGTTATCTCTCCACTTCATATTACCAAAAAAAGTTTAGTAAAATGTTCCTTATAATAGCTCAAAGCTGAATAACTACACATTTAATTTGCAATATCCCTAAATCAGTTTCAGAGGATAAGGAGAATTTTTAGTCAAGAGACTCAGTTTAAGAAATAAGTAATTTCTTTTTGTGATGCATTATTACAGTGGAGATACCAAAAATGAAATTTATCAGTTGAAGAGATTAACAGCTACCGTATATAAAACAAAAAAGAAAAATGCATCATATCTAATAGAATCGGACGGCGCAGTGGTTTGCATTGTCGCC